>NC_069501.1:387887058-388187058 GCF_027579735.1 Bombina bombina
AAAAAGTATTTTTTTACAAAATTTACACTACTATTACAACAAATATGAGTGGTGGCACTAGTTGGCAAGTGGGCCTGGCACACACGCTGGCAGGCAGGCAACTGCAATTAGATTACACTAGCAGACTGATGTTTCACAGTGCAAAAAGTTTTTTTTTTAAATTTACACTACTGTTACAACAGATATGAGTGGTGGCACTAGTTGGCAAGTGGGCCTGGCACACACGCTGGCAGGCAGGCAACTGCAATTAGATTACACTAGCAGACTGATGTTTCACAGTCAAAAAAGTTTTTTTTTACAAAATTTACACTACTGTTACAACAGATATGAGTGGTAGCACTAGTTGGCAAGTGGGCCTGGCACACACGCTGGCAGGCAGGCAACTGCAATTAGATTACACTAGCAGACTGATGTTTCACAGTCAAAAAAGTTTTTTTTTTAAAAATGTACACTACTATTACAACAGATATGAGTGGTGGCACTAGTTGGCAAGTGGGCCTGGCACACACGCTGGCAGGCAGGCAACTGCAATTAGATTACACTAGCAGACTGATGTTTCACAGTCAAAAAAGTATTTTTTTTACAAAATTTACACTACTGTTACAACAGATATGAGTGGTGGCACTAGTTGGCAAGTGGGCCTGGCACACACGCTGGCAGGCAGGCAGGCAACTGCAATTAGATTACACTAGCAGACTGATATTTCACAGTCAAAAAAGTTTTTTTTTTAAATTTACACTACTGTTACAACAGGTATGAGTGGTGGCACTAGTTGACAAGTGGGCCTGGAACACACGCTGGCAGGCAGGCAACTGCAATTAGATTACACTAGCAGACTGATGTTTCACAGTCAAAAAAGTTTTTTTTTTACAAAATTTACATTACTGTTACAACAGATATGAGTGGTGGCACTAGTTGGCAAGTGGGCCTTGCACACACGCTGGCAGGCAGGCAACTGCAATTAGATTACACTAGCAGACTGATGTTTCACAGTCAAAAAAGTTTTTTTTTTACAAAATTTACATTACTGTTACAACAGATATGAGTGGTGGCACTAGTTGGCAAGTGGGCCTGGCACACACGCTGGCAGGCAGGCAACTGCTATTAGATTACACTAGCAGACTAATGTTTCACAGTCAAAAATTTTTTTTTTTAAATTTATACTACTGTTACAACAGATATGAGTGGTGGCACTAGTTGGCAAGTGGGCCTGGCACACACGCTGGCAGGCATTCAACTGCAATTAGATTACACTAGCAGACTGATGTTTCACAGTCAAAAAAGTATTTTTTTACAAAATTTACACTACTATTACAACAAATATGAGTGGTGGCACTAGTTGGCAAGTGGGCCTGGCACACACGCTGGCAGGCAGGCAACTGCAATTAGATTACACTAGCAGACTGATGTTTCACAGTGCAAAAAGTTTTTTTTTTTAAATTTACACTACTGTTACAACAGATATGAGTGGTGGCACTAGTTGGCAAGTGGGCCTGGCACACACGCTGGCAGGCAGGCAACTGCAATTAGATTACACTAGCAGACTGATGTTTCACAGTCAAAAAAGTTTTTTTTTACAAAATTTACACTACTGTTACAACAGATATGAGTGGTAGCACTAGTTGGCAAGTGGGCCTGGCACACACGCTGGCAGGCAGGCAACTGCAATTAGATTACACTAGCAGACTGATGTTTCACAGTCAAAAAAGTTTTTTTTTTAAAAATGTACACTACTATTACAACAGATATGAGTGGTGGCACTAGTTGGCAAGTGGGCCTGGCACACACGCTGGCAGGCAGGCAACTGCAATTAGATTACACTAGCAGACTGATGTTTCACAGTCAAAAAAGTATTTTTTTTACAAAATTTACACTACTGTTACAACAGATATGAGTGGTGGCACTAGTTGGCAAGTGGGCCTGGCACACACGCTGGCAGGCAGGCAGGCAACTGCAATTAGATTACACTAGCAGACTGATATTTCACAGTCAAAAAAGTTTTTTTTTTAAATTTACACTACTGTTACAACAGATATGAGTGGTGGCACTAGTTGACAAGTGGGCCTGGAACACACGCTGGCAGGCAGGCAACTGCAATTAGATTACACTAGCAGACTGATGTTTCACAGTCAAAAAAGTTTTTTTTTACAAAATTTACACTACTGTTACAACAGATATGAGTGGTGGCACTAGTTGGCAAGTGGGCCTGGCACACACGCTGGCAGGCAGGCAACTGCAATTAGATTACACTAGCAGACTGATATTTCACAGTCAAAAAAGTTTTTTTTTTAAATTTACACTACTGTTACAACAGATATGAGTGGTGGCACTAGTTGACAAGTGGGCCTGGAACACACGCTGGCAGGCAGGCAACTGCAATTAGATTACACTAGCAGACTGATGTTTCACAGTCAAAAAAGTTTTTTTTTTACAAAATTTACATTACTGTTACAACAGATATGAGTGGTGGCACTAGTTGGCAAGTGGGCCTGGCACACACGCTGGCAGGCAGGCAACTGCTATTAGATTACACTAGCAGACTGATGTTTCACAGTCAAATTTTTTTTTTTTTAAATTTATACTACTGTTACAACAGATATGAGTGGTGGCACTAGTTGGCAAGTGGGCCTGGCACACACGCTGGCAGGCATTCAACTGCAATTAGATTACACTAGCAGACTGATGTTTCACAGTCAAAAAAGTTTTTTTTACAAAATTTACACTACTGTTACAACAGATATCAGTCGTTGCACTAGTTGGCAAGTGGGCCTCGCACACACGCTGGCAGGCAGGCAACTGCAATTAGATTACACTAGCAGACTGATGTTTCACAGTCAAAAAAGTTTTTTTTTTTAAATTTACACTACTGTTACAACAGATATGAGTGGTGGCACTAGTTGGCAAGTGGGGCTGGCACACACACTGGCAGGCAGGCAACTGCAATTAGATTACACTAGCAGACTGATGTTTCACAGTCAAAAAAGTTTTTTTTTTAAATTTACACTACTGTTACAACAGATATGAGTGGTGGCACTAGTTGGCAAGTGGGCCTGGCACACACGCAGGCAGGCAGGCAACTGCAATTAGATTACACTAGCAGACTGATGTTTCACAGTCAAAAAAGTTTTTTTTTCAAAAATTTACACTACTGTTACAACAGATATGAGTGGTGGCACTAGTTGGCAAGTGGGCCTGGCACACACGCTGGCAGGCAGGCAACTGCAATTATATTACACTAGCAGACTGATGTTTCACAGTCAAAAAAGTTTTTTTTTAAAAAATTGACACTACTGTTACAACAGATATGAGTGGTGGCACTAGTTGGCAAGTGGGCCTGGCACACACGCTGGCAGGCAGGCAGGCAACTGCAATTAGATTACACTAGCAGACTGAGGTATCACAGTCAAATTTTTTTTTTTTTTTTTTTAAATTTACACTACTGTTACAACAGATATGAGTGGTGGCACTAGTTGGCAAGTGGGCCTGGCACACACGCTGGCAGGCAGGCAACTGCTATTAGATTACACTAGCAGACTGATGTTTCACAGTCAAAATTACACAGGCAAAACAAAAAAAGACTGATGTTCTAGCCCTAAGAAGGGCTTTTTGGGGTGCTGTCCTTACAGCAGAGATCAGATGAGTCCTTCAGGACTGTAGTGGACACTGAATACACTAGCCTAGCTATCACTTTCCCTATAAAATCAGCGGCAGCTACACTATCCCTCCTCTCACTAAGAATGCAGGATCAAAATGAATCTAAAATGGCTGCTTTCCAGGAGCTGGGAGGGTCTGGGAGGGAGTGTCTGCTGCTGATTGGCTGAAATGTGTCTGCAGACTGTGAGATACAGGGTCAAAGTTTACTCAATGATGATGAATAGGGGGCGGATCGAACATTGCATATGTTCGCCCGCCGTGGTGAACGCGAACAAGCTATGTTCGCAGGGAACTATTCACCGGCGAACTATTCGCGACATCACTACTCGTCAACTAAAATGACAATTTTTTTTGCAAATTATGGAAATAATCCAGCATTCCTATTGACATCACCTGGAGTTTTGCTTCTCAACAGGTAGATGAGATGACTAACTCATTATTGGAGACCTTCAAAATTCTCCGCCAGAATATTTGAGAAACACAAACACCTCAGAAAAAGTATTTTGATCTACGAAGGCGACCACTGCTGTTATATTCTGTTGGAGATCTGGTGTGGTTGTCCACTAAAAACTTAAGGCTTCAAATAAAGATTTTTTTTTACTTTATTCATTGGTCCGTACACTATTCAGAAGATTGTCAACTCCAATGCCTTCACCTTACAAATTACCTGCCACTCTCAGAATACAGACAAAAAGGGGACAGGCGCACCAGTGACTCATATTATCAATTTATTATCATTAAGTTACATACATATACAAATTATTGCACTTACTAGAATTAAGCAAAAAATAAGCCTTAATAAAAATCCTTTTGGATAATTCCTTATACGCTCCCAAGGCTGCCGGTTCTCCATCACGGTGACTCGCTCTGTAGAACCTGCAGCCTTGGGAGTGTATAAGGAACTATCCAAAAGGATTTTTATTAAGGCTCATTTTTTGCTTACTTCTAGAAAGTGCAATAGCAATAGTAAGTGCAATACTTTGTGTATGTGTTTAACTTAATGGTAATACATTTATACAGTGAGTCGCTGGTGCACCTGTCTGCTTTTTGTCTATCTTTATAGCTATTATTTACAGAGGTCTGACAGGCTACAGAAGTCCATGAGAAAGGCGGCACCAGACTCTGAGACTTAATTTGAAAGGAACTGTTGCACACAAGAGTGTGTTGAATCACAAAGAAAACATACATTTTCAAGAAGATAAAAGTATGTGCTAAGGCTGTTATAGCCTTTTAAGTTCATTCTGGACATTCTAGAAGAGTGCAGGAGTATATATTTTTTTAGTGTTTTTAGTGTGTTTATTGCTTTTAGTATGTAAATTATATAGCGCAATTTGTGTAACAACAGTCAGACATATGTAAATAGGTTCTGCCAAGTTTATATTACTGTGAATAGGTTCTTACCTGACACTCCACCTAGTGGAGTGCTGCTATTTGTTAAAGGTTTTTTACACTCTCAGAATACATCCCACATTCAACGTCTCATTATTGAAACCAGATCTGCAGGTTCTGTTTTGCCCCCCTGTTACTTGCATTCTTGACTCTGTTGAATATGAAGTGCAGACCCTATTGGATTTGAGGTTCTACAGAGCACAATTGCAATATCTGGTCTGCTGGAAGGGATTCTCCCCAAAGAAGGATACTTGGGAACCATCATCTAATCTTAGGGCTCCGAGATTGGTTTTCCTCTTTCAAAATCATTTTCCGGACCGATCCCATGGATGAGCTTGCTTGAAGGGGGGGTGATGTCAGGATCATTTGCTCCTTAACCCTTCCCACTTCACCTATTTATTCTGGATGCACCCTCTTACAGGTGCTTAGTAATTTGTGTTAGTAGTGTGTATATACTTGCAGCTACTCTGAGCTCTCTCTGACCCTGGAATTTTTCCTGCTTCAAGAAGCTTTTCCTAGTTCTGGATATTCAAATTCTCTAATAAGCCTGCCTGCTTTTCCAGCACTGTAGATCGCTGCTGCTGCAGCTTCCAACTAGATCTACTTCCTATTCATTTTGGGCTATCTTCAACTCAGACTCAGTTTCCCTGTGTATTTTGCCATCCCAGCCTGACAGCACAGTTGTTTCAAGTTGTCTCTTGGATTTAATATACTGGGAACTTACATACTGCTCATACCAGCTGGAAGATCGTAACTGCATCAACTCCATTTGACTTTCTTAATCAGGTCCCTATTTCACCTTACCGAGTTGCTACGGCTCCGTATACCGGACATTGGCTTCGCACCCATCTGAAACGTCACTGGCAGCAAAACCTCCCCCATCAGTGATGCATCAGTGTGTTTCCATTCACGGAGGAAGGTTCCAAACAGATCACTCTGTTACAGAGCTAGGTGAAACAGTGTATCTATAAGTTTTAAGGAACTGTTGCTAATACCAGCTTCTGTGTTAAGGAGTGCAGGTAGCTAATTTGTTTTCCTGCTTCCATTATCTAATCACTGAAGACTTTCTCTTTCTACTTCAAAATAGTAGAATCACGGTCTGTGTGAAACAGCTCAAATATTTAAAGGTATACTACTTAAAAAAATAGTTTCTGCAGTTGAGATCCAATTGATTAGTCAGACAATCTTTACACTCTGCTTCAATATCATAGTCAATTATGCCAAACAGAATTTTTCTCTATGTCATCTAAATCCAATAAAACATTGTGGGTATATAAAACAAGCTAAATACATGTATTGCATTTCTTCAGAGAATAACTCACAGCTACTCTATAAAATTTTAAATGATACCTTAAACATGTGCTATGATAATACACTAAGGAAAGATTGCAATGGGAAATTCCTACAAAAAATTCCAGTTCTCATACCTTTTTCCATTATAAGACTCACATATACCCCCTCTTCGTCCAAATATTAGGGGTGGTATAGAAACACAGGGGAAACCTTTTGCGTTCTAGAATGGTGAAGGGTCTGGCATATTCTGAGATATTGCAGCATTTTCTTTCAACTATAAAGGTGCAAACCTACTCTCTATAATCAGTGGGCCATACAATAGGGTAAAATACTGCAAGGTTTATAGTTACACTTATCTGGAAGGCTACTTTGTTTATGTGCATAAACTACAGTGTGTGCTAATACAAATAAGGCATTCTTTTCAGTGGATAAAGCTATATTACTTCTTATAACTTATATGATCAATAAAAATACCACAATTACAAGAGAATACAAAACAAGCAATATAAGTAATTAAGTTAAAACAATACTCCCCTAGTTTAGTAGGGGGTGACCCTGTAGTATCAAAACAGAAACACAACTCCAATAGTGAAGGCACAGTCAAGAGAAGGATAGTCTTTATGTTCTGGAGAGACACACATCATAGGAAGCAGTCATAAGTTACCCTGAGTCCTCTCCTGGGGCTGGTACCAACTTTCAATGCAAACAGGCCAATTTAACATGCTCTGAATGCAGCAGTTTCCGTGCGAGCTGTTAGGCTCGCCGGAAACATAAGTCAAGAAGCAGTGGTCTTAGGACCGCTGCTCCTTAATTTATCCGCCACCTCTGAGGCGGCGGACAGCAATCATCCCGATCAGATATGAATGGGATGATTGACACCCCCTGCTAGTGGCCAACTGGACGCGAATCTGCAGGGGGCAGCATTGCACAAGCATTTCACTAGAAAGGTTTGTGCAGTGTTAAATGCCGACAGTGTTTTCTGTCAGCATTTAGTGATGTCGGGTAGACATTATCCGCTATAGCGAATCATGTCGGACCGCATCATAATAAATTGGCCCCACAGAATGGATCCAACAGATGTTTCAGCAACTAAGTCTTTTCCTTTTTGCTTCACCTAGGCAAAAGAGTGCATTATGTAGTTTTTATCCGTTAACTAAGTATGGAAAACTCAAAAAATCATTGGTTAGTGTTTATTTTTTTTTATGGATACAGCTCCATGATCTCATCCTGCAAATACAAATATTTTGTTAATAACTTGCCTGATCATTTTGGGTTCATTTTCTTACTTAAAAAACAATCGCCCAAAACCCATAAATAAAGATTTGCATATGAAGAGAGAAGCGCTCTACCAGGAACGAACAACAGCTCAGTGGCTTGTTCTATGGCGATTTACCACCCGGAAGCAGCCTCTTTTAGACCAGTGTGCTTTTCACAGAAGAAAACTTTCCTGAAATATATCAGTCTGATCCTGCCAAGTAAGGTCAGTCCAGCCCCGAAATACCAGGCAATTCTCCTCTGAACAAGGAACATGACAACCCCAGACGATCGTTTCGGCCTCCTATGGGCCTCGTCAGTGAGGTGCAGCCACATTCCTCTAAGCACACTGGGCAAGGAGTCCACGTCTGGTTTCCCCCATCACCCATAGGGAGACTTCCCCAGGGTCATAATAATTTGCATACGAAGAGAGAAGTGCTCTACCAGGAACGAACAACAGCTCAGTGGCTTGTTCTATGGTGATTTACCACCCGGAAGCAGCCTCTTTTAGACCAGTGTGCTTTTCACAGAAGAAAACTTTCCTGAAGTATATCAGTCTGATCCTGCCAAGTAAGGTCAGTCCAGCCCCGAAATACCAGGCAATTCTCCTCTGAACAAGGAACATGACAACCCCAGACGATCGTTTCGGCCTCCTATGGGCCTCGTCAGTGAGGTGCAGCCACATTCCTCTAAGCACACTGGGCAAGGAGTCCACGTCTGGTTTCCCCCATCACCCATAGGGAGACTTCCCCAGGGTCATAATAATTTGCATACGAAGAGAGAAGCGCTCTACCAGGAACGAACAACAGCTCCCTAAGTGTGATGTGGGAATCCAGACGTGGACCCGTTGCTCAGTGTGCCTAGAGGGATATGGCTGCACCTCACTGACGAGGCCCACAATAGGCCGAAATGTACGTCTGGGGTTTTGCTGTTTCTCTCGTTCAGAGAAGGATTGCCTGGTATTTCGGGGCTGGACTGTACTGTGAAGTCAGGATCAGACTGATATGCTTCAGAAAAGTTTTTCTCTGTGAAAGGCACATGTTGAGCAAAAAGAGGCTGCTTCTTGGGTGGTAACTAGCCATAGAATAAGCTATTATGCTATTGTTCGTTTCCAGGTTGATCACTTCTCTCTTTTTATTTAACCATAAATAAAGATACTCATTAAGATACTCCCGCCTTTGCTCGCGTGGAACACACTGTGTGTCATGCAAACACAATATGACAGCAAGATAAAATACAATCTATGCACTCCTAAAAGAAGTAGTATCCTTCAAATCAGGCAAAATCATATATATCTCAATATCTATTCAACATATACAGCCCCCTTCCACACATATTCCCTAAAAATAAAAACATTATCTTAGAAAACGCTTAAAAACAACTGCCCACTATGGAAAACAAAACATTAACAGCCGGCACAAACTTTTAACAAACACAATCTACCTGAAAGCAATTACATATTACTACACTCATTGAAACACAGCACTTGGAAGTACTACATTCTTGCAAAACACTACACATAATTAAATTCCTATAACAATCTTTTTTGCTATGGTTTTGCCAATGTTAACGTGCATAATACTATGAGATCAAACTAATAACACTATTAGGCACTCAAGCCATCCTGCAGGCTTGCTAAAAAAGCACAGTCTTGCTGCTGGTGGCAAGAACAGACTATTGCAAAGTCACCCCCATAGAAAGACCATTGACGTACAGGGTACATCTCTGGTTGTTAATGTGTTAATCATATTTTTAAATTGTAGTATTCTGTTATCTTCATTAGGAGTTGTAAACTGTTATGTTAAGTTAGGGAGGTGCGGATGATGAGTTTATGAAAACATGGAGGCGCTGAGCAAAACATTTTTTGGAAACTCTAGACTAGAGGGCTTAGGACATGAGCTATACACAGCCACCTGTTATCTGGTCTTTTTCCAGAAAGCTGTATGTGTTCCATGATTCCTCTGGTGCCTTTTTTGTGAAGCAGGTGGCATAGGAATGGGGATGATGAACACGTCAGGATAAGAGGCCAGATACTATGGAGTTAATTATGGCACAGTCACTGCTGAGTGTCTTACAAGATTATTCCAGTTCCAGGAATGCAATAAAGTGTTTACATCATCATTATTAAAGGGACAGTATACACCAACTTTCATAAAACTGCATGTAATAGACACTACTATAAAGAAGGATATGCACCTATGCTGTATCTAAAAATCCAGTATTAAACCTTTTAACAACTTACTTAGAAGCTCCCAGTTTAGCACTGTTGATGAGGTTTGGCTGGGACACCCAGAGAAAGGGACTGGGGACACAAGAAGAGCAGAAAGTCCCCCCTTCCCTAAACATAAACAGGAGCCAGCACAAGTCTGTAAACACATGTATACATCTGACACAGTGGGGCTTGGTTAGGAGTCTGAAAATCAGCACAATGTTATTAAAAAATAAGCAAAACCTATACATTTTTACAAAAACACTACCAGATGGGCTATATAAATGGATAATCTGCAAAACATTTATGCAAACAAAAATCTATTGTACAATGTCCCTTTAAGTCACTGCCTGTTGTGGTTTATTCCTAAATCTAAGAACAAGTTGGGCAAAAGGTATGTGCATAAAATTTCTAGCACAGTTAGATGGATTTTGTGTTAGACTGGTTAACCCTTTTCTCGTATTTGATTACCTGGTCCTATCCAGCTTTTAGTTTATAAGGATGGGTTCTTCTTGTCAACATTTCAGTTTAGGCAATTGTAACATGGGCAGAGAATAGACTGGCCTTGATTTGGGAAGGATTGCTTCACATTCTTTTAATATAAGGGCTAAGACCAAGACAGTATTAAAGGGTATGAAATCATTATATATTTATAAATTCTTATATTCTGGGAAGACCAAAGTCCTAATAAGTAAGTATTAGCACTTAAAGGGATACTAAAGACACATTTTTTTTCTTTACTGACTCAGATAGAGCATGCAATTTTAAAGGGACACTGAACCAGAATTTTTTCTTTCGTGATTCAGATAGAGCATGTAATTTAAAGCAACTTTCTAATTTACTCCTATTATCAATTTGTCTTTGTTCTCTTGCTATCTTTATTTGAAAAAAGAAGGCATCTAAGCTTTTTTTTGGTTCAGACTCTGGACAGCACTTTATTTTTGGATGAAATTATCCAACAATCAGCAAGAACAACACAGGTTGTTCACCAAAAATGGGCCGGCATCTAAACTTACATTTGTGCATTTCAAATAAAGATACCAAGAGAATGAAGAAAATTTGATAATAGGAGTAAATTAGAAAGTTGCTTAAAATTTCATGCTCTATCTCAATTACAAAAGAAAAAAATGTGGGTTCAATGTCCCTTTAAGCAATTTTGTAATTTACTCCTATTAACAATTTTTCTTCGTTATCTTGCTATCTTTATTTTAAAAGCAGGAATGTAAAAGCTTAGGAGCCAGCCCATTTTAGGTTCAGCACCGTGGATAGCACTTGCTTGTTGGTGGCTACATTTAGCCACCAATAAGCAAGCGTAATCCAGGTTCTGAACAAAAAATGGGCCGGCGCCTAAGCTTTACATTCTTGCTTTTAAATAAAGATATCAAGAGAACAAAGACAAATTGATAATAGGAGTAAATTAGAAAGCTGCTTAAAATTGCATGCTCTATCTGAATCATGAAAGGAAAAATGTGACTTTAGTATCCCTTTAACACAGCATAAAGCTTCCATCCTCTTCTATCCACTCTTCTTATTCTAGCTTCAATTTGATTTACGCATTTGACTTTAATTAGATACTTGCATATGCACTTGTTGCCCTAAGGGTTACTTTACCAGCCAAATTACCAACACTTAGGTTTCTCTCTATCTCTGGCTATAATTTGGTTTTAAGTTTTCAGGACATATGCTGGAGTTAGGTGCCATCATTGTTATAGGAGAGCACTGGGTGAGCAAACCTCATATCACATTTTGCATGTTATTTAAGGGACAGTCAACCCAAAAATAGTTTTAACTTATATCTATAAAGTTGCCATAGATTGTTTTTTTACAAATATAGCCCAGTTTTTACAGATATTCCGTTTGCAAGTAAAATCACTTACTTTTGCCGCTGCTGCCATTTGAAAATGTACGTCTGGCTCCGCCACTTTTTTGTCATTCATGACATTATGATCTTCCCTGTAATTTTTCTAACTTATTCGTAACCGGCTTTAGCGCAATAAATCACTGAAATACACTGATATAACTGTATGTAAGACATCCTCCAAACTAAGATAGGGGTAGACATCCTTTCTAATTTGAGAAGCATATCCAGGTATCAGATAATATGTCTAAATAATTCTCACAGACAATTTCAGAGAATATAGCCCAGTAATAGTTCAGATGAACTCAAATTGTTTATATCTATCTCATTTACTGTTGCTGATTTAATATAATATTACACACATACACACACATAAATACATATAAATACATACATACACACACACACATACATATATACACATAAATACACACACACACACATACATACATACATACATACATACATACATACACATACACACACATACATATATACACATAAATACACACACACACACACACACACATAAATACACATACATATATATAGTGATGTCTCGAACTGAAAATTTTCCGTTCGCAAACGGCGAACGTCCACAACTGTTCGCGAACGGGCGAACTGGGCGAACCGCCATTGACTTCAATAGGCAGGTGAATTTTAAAACCCACAGGGACTCTTTCTGGCCATTCAAGGGGACTAACACCTGGACTGTGGCATGCCGGACGGGGATCCATGGCAAAACTCCCACGGAAGTATACAGTATTACATTATAGTTGATGCAGAGTCTGGTTTTAATCCATAAAGGGCATAAATCACCTAACATTCCTAAAATGTTTGGAATAACGTGCTTTAAAACATCAGGTATGATGTTGTATCGATCAGGTAGTGTAAGGGTTACGCCCATTTCACAGTGACAGACCAAACTCCCCGTTTAATGCACCGCGAACAACCGCAAACAGTCCATTTGCACAACCACGAGATAGATAGATTTGACAGATACATAGATACATAGATTAGATAGATAGATCAATAGATGCAATATACATTGGATACAGTAGATACGATAGATAGATAGATAGATTTGATAGATAAATAGATAGATTTGATAGATATATAATTTCCCTGGCACACACGCTGGCAGGCAGACAACTCCAATTAGATTACACTAGCAGACTGATGTTTAACAGTCAAAAAAGTTTTTTTTTTTTTAAATTTACACTACTGTTACAACAGATATGAGTGGTGGCACTGTGGGCAAGTGGGCCTGGCACACACGCTGGCAGGCAGGCAACTGCAATTATATTACACTAGCAGACTGATATTTAACAGTCAAAAAAGTTTTTTTTTTTTAATTTACACTACTGTTACAACAGATATGAGTGGTGGCACTGTGGGCAAGTGGGCCTGGCACACACGCTGGCAGGCAGGCAACTGGAATTAGATTACACTAGCAGACTGATGTTTCACAGTCAAAAAAGTTTTTTTTTTTAATTTACACTACTGTTACAACAGATATGAGTGGTGGCACTGTGGACAAGTGGGCCTGGCACACACGCTGGCAAGCAGGCAACTGCAATTAGATTACACTAGCAGACTGATGTTTCACAGTCAAAAAAGTTTTTTTTTTTTAATTTACACTACTGTTACAACAGATATTAGTGGTGGCACTGTGGGCAAGTGGGCCTGGCACACACGCTGGCAGGCAGGCAACTGCAATTAGATTACACTAGCAGACTGATGTTTCACAGTCAAAAAAGTTTTTTTTTTTAATTTACACTACTGTTACAACAAATATGAGTGGTGGCACTAGTTGGCAAGTGGGCCTGGCACACACGCTGGCAGGCAGGCAACTGCAATTAGATTACACTAGCAGACTGATGTTTCACAGTCAAAAAAGTTTTTTTTTTAAATTTACACTACTGTTACAACAGATATGAGTGGTGGCACTGTGGGCAAGTGGGCCTGGCACACACGCTGGCAGGCAGGCAACTGGAATTAGATTACACTAGCAGACTGATGTTTCACAGTCAAAAAAGTTTTTTTTTTTAATTTACACTACTGTTACAACAGATATGAGTGGTGGCACTGTGGACAAGTGGGCCTGGCACACACGCTGGCAAGCAGGCAACTGCAATTAGATTACACTAGCAGACTGATGTTTCACAGTCAAAAAAGTTTTTTTTTTTTAATTTACACTACTGTTACAACAGATATTAGTGGTGGCACTGTGGGCAAGTGGGCCTGGCACACACGCTGGCAGGCAGGCAACTGCAATTAGATTACACTAGCAGACTGATGTTTCACAGTCAAAAAAGTTTTTTTTTTTAATTTACACTACTGTTACAACAAATATGAGTGGTGGCACTGTGGGCAAGTGGGCCTGGCATACACGCTGGCAGGCAGGCAACTGCAATTAGATTACACTAGCAGACTGATGTTTCACAGTCAAAAAAGTTTTTTTTTTAAATTTACACTACTGTTACAACAGATATGAGTGGTGGCACTGTGGGCAAGTGGGCCTGGCACACACGCTGGCAGGCAGGCAACTGCAATTAGATTACAAAAGCAGACTGATGTTTCACAGTCAAAAAGTTTTTTTTAAAAAAAATTACACTACTGTTACAACAGATATGAGTGGTGGCACTGTGGGCAAGTGGGCCTGGCACACACGCTGGCAGGCAGGCAACTGCAATTAGATTACACAAGCAGACTGATGTTTCACAGTCAAAAAAGTTTTTTTTTTTAAATTTACACTAATGTTACACCAGATATGAGTGGTGGCAACGGGCAAGTGGGCACAGTATACGCTGTGAGCCTGGCACACACGCTGGCAGGCAGGCAACTGCAGTTAGATTACACAGGGGAAAAAAAAAAGCAGCCCTAAAAAGGGCTTTTTGGGGTGCTGTCCTTACAGCAGAGATCAGATGAGTCCTTCAGGACTGTAGTGGACACTGAATAAACTAGCCTAGCTATCATTTTCCCTATTAAATCAGCAGCAGCTACACTGTCCCTCCTCTTCCGAATGAATCTAAAATGGCTGCTGTCCAGGAGCTGGGAGGGTCTGGGAGGGAGGGTCTGCTGCTGATTGGCTGGAATGTGTCAGCAGACTGTGAGATACAGGGTCAAAGTTTACTCAATGATGATGAATAGGGGGCGGATCGAACATCGCATATGTTCGCCGGCCGTTGCGAACGCGAACAAGCTATGTTCGCCGGGAACTATTCGCTGGCGAACAGTTCAGGACATCACTACATATATACACATAAATACACACACACACACACATACATACATACATACATACATACACATACACACACACACATACATATATAAACATAAATACACACACACACACATAAATACACATACATAAATACACACACACACACACACACACATAAATACACATACATAAATACACACACATACATATATACACATAAATACACACACATACACACACACACACACATACATATATACACATAAATGCACACACACACACATACATACATACATACATACATACACATACACACACACACATACATATATACACATAAATACACACACACACACATACACACATACATATATACACATAAATACACACACACACACACATAAATACACATACATAAATACACACACATACATATATACACATAAATACACACATACACATACATACACATACATACATACACATGCATACACACACATAAATACACAAATATACACACACAAATAAACACATCAGCAAGTGTTGCATAATTATTCAAAAGTTGGATGTTTCATATTCTGAATTTCTCAGCAATTTCTTTAAAACATTTTATATAGGTATATTTTAGCACTCAAAACAAATACTATGAGGCCAATTTAACAAAGTCTTGCGGACCTGATCCGACAGTGTGGATCAGGTCCGCAAGACATCGCTGAATGCGGAGGGCAATACGCTCTCCGTATTCAGCATTGCACCAGCAGCTCACAAGAGCTGCTGGTGCAATGCCGCCCCCTGCAGACTCGTGGCCAATGGGCCGCCAGCAGGGGGTGTCAATCAACCCGATCGTACTCGATTGGGTTGAATACCGGTGATTCCTGTCCGCCTGCTCAGAGCAGGCAGACAGGGTTATGGAGCAGCAGTCTTTGTGACTGCTGCTCTATAACTTGTGTTTCTGGCGAGTCTGAAGACTCGCCAGAAACACAGTCCGTCAAGCTCTGTTTGGAGCTTGATAGATAGGCCCCTATATGTGATCTGTTTAATATGGTAGTCGTTTTTTTTTTTGTTTTTTTTTGCTGATTTTATTTAATATGTAATTTGAGAAATCATACAAATGTATATATTTATATGGCTTGTATATATTTTCTAATGTATATCACTTTATTAATGTAAAAAAACACAATTATTCTACACGCATGTGGTATTTTGATATACGTGGTACTTGAAGCTTGTCGTTTAGACGTTAAATGCTGTGTTGGCTGTTTAAATATTTCAAATATTTTTTTTCTGTCTATAAAAACTCTGAAATATGTTATACATAAGTATAAGCCCATAATGTGCTTGAGTTGTTAAACTAAATAATTTATTTTGTGGCACTGGGGGGACAAAACACCGCCATAGCTATAATAAGCTACAAGACATGGGATTCTTATGATGAAAAAGAAGCATATACGGTATATGTGTGTGTGTGTGTTTATGTGTGTGTGTGTGTGTATGTGTGTGTGTGTATGTGTTTGTGTGTGTATGTGTATGTGTATGTGTGTGTGTGTGTGTATATGTGTGTGTGTGTATGTGTGTGTATGTCACTTAAACACACACATAGATACAGAAAAAATATGTGTTTTTATGTGTGTGTTTATTAATGTTTTATCATGGATTTCTAAGCAGTAAGTGCACATTATTACAGCATTTCACCCTGTATATTGTTTAAAACAACTCAAGCACATTGTGGGCTTATACTTATGTATAAAGAAATTGCTGAGAAATTCAGAATATCCAGGAAACAATGCATGAAATATAATTGCAGTTACTTATAGGAAAAAAGTGCAATATTTTATAAAGAAAATACAAATGAGTCTGATTTTAATTTGGGATTAAAGACAGCGGAGGACTCTTTATATTTATTGAACGCTTTAAAAATATTGTAAAGTGAAACGTCCAACTTTTGAATAATTATGCAACACTTGCTGATGTGTTTGTGTGTGTGTGTATATTTGTGTATTTATGTGTGTGTATCAATGTGTATGTGTGTGTGTGTATTTATGTGTGTATTTGTATGTGTGTGTTTATGTATGTGTTTGTGTATTTATGTATGTGTATTTATGTGTGTAATATTATATTAAATCAGCAACAGTAAATGAGATAGATATAAACAATTTTAGTTCATCTGAACTATTACTGGGCTATATTCTCTGAAATTGTCTGTGAGAATTATTTAGACATATTATCTGATACCTGGATATGCTTCTCAAATTAGATAGGATGTCTACCCCTATTTTAGTTTGGAGGATGTCTAACATCCTATATTATAAAAGGCCAAGTGTTTGTCTGAAGCCGTCATGCGCAGTAGAGACAAACACTTGGCCTTGAGATAGGGAGCGCGAGGTACACAGCATACAAGCAGCTGTGAGATAGGGAGCGCGAGGTACACAAACAGCTGTTAGGTCTGCTGCGTGAGAAGCGGCCACGCGCTCCCCAGACCTCACAGCTGTTTGTGGCGATGGGGGCGGGGCCGGGTGTCACAAGGGGCGTGCCGGGCGGGTGTCGCCGTGATGGGGCGTGGCCAGGCGGGGTCCCGCGATGTGAACACAGAGCCAGAGAGGGAGCAGGAGAGGGGGGGAGAGAGACAAAGGGGGGGGGGAGAGAGAGAGACAAAGGGGGGGAGAGACAAGGGGGGGGAGACAAGGGGGGGAGAGACAAGGGGGGGGGGAGAGACAGGGGGGGGGAGAAAGGGGGGGGCACAAAGGGGGGGGAGAGACAAAGGGGGGGAGAGACAAAGGGGGGGGAGACAAAGGGGGGGGAGAGAGACAAAGGGGGGGAGAGAGACAAAGGGGGGGGAGAGAGACAAAGGGGGGGAGAGAGACAAAGGGGGGGAGAGACAAAGGGGGGGAGAGAGACAAAGGGGGGGAGAGAGACAAAGGGGGGGGAGAGAGACAAAGGGGGGGGAGAGAGACAAAGGGGGGGGGGAGAGAGACAAAGGGGGGGGAGAGAGACAAGGGGGGGGAGAGAGACAAAGGGGGGGAGAGAGACAAAGGGGGGGAGAGAGACAAAGGGGGGAGAGAGACAAAGGGGGGGGAGAGACAAGGGGGGGAGAGAGACAAGGGGGGGAGAGACAAAGGGGGGGGAGAGAGACAAAGGGGGGGGAGAGAGACAAAGGGGGGGGGGAGAGACAAAGGGGGGGAGAGACAAAGGGGGGGGGGAGAGAGACAAAGGGGGGGAGAGAGACAAAGGGGGGGGAGAGAGACAAAGGGGGGGAGAAAGACAAAGGGGGGGAGAGAGACAAAGGGGGGGGAGAGAGACAAAGGGGGGGAGAGAGACAAAGGGGGGGAGCCAAAGAGGGGGGAGAGAGAGAGCCAAAGAGGGGGGAGAGAGAGAGACAAAAGGGGGGAGAGAGACAAAGGGGGGGGGGAGAGAGACAAAGGGGGGGGGAAGACAAAGGGGGGGGAGAGAGACAAAGGGGGGGGAGAGACAAAGGGGGGGGGAGAGACAAAGGGGGGGAGCCAAAGAGGGGGGAGAGAGAGAGCCAAAGAGGGGGGAGAGAGAGAGCCAAAGAGGAAAAAGAGCCAAAAAGGAGAGAGAGCCAAAGAGGGGGGGGAGCCAAAGAGGGGGGGGGAGCCAAAGAGGGGGAGAGAGAGCCAAAGGGGGGGGAGAGCTAAAGGGGGGGAGAGCCAAAGAGGGGGGAGAGAGAGAGCCAAAGAGGAAAGAGAGCCAAAGAGGAGAGCAAAAGAGGGGAGAGAGCCAAAGAGGGGGGGGGGCAGAGCCAAAGAGGGGGGGGCAGAGCCAAAGAGGGGGGAGAGAACAAAAGAGGGGGGGAGAGAGCCAAAGAGGGGAGAGAGAGAGCAAAAGAGGGGGGGGGGGAGAGCCAAAGAGGGGGGGGGCAAAGGGGAGGGGAGAGCCAAAGAGGGGGGAGAGAGAGAGCCAAAGAGGAAAGAGAGCCAAAGAGGAGAGAGAGCAAAAGAGGGGAGAGAGCCAAAGAGGGGGGAGAGAGAGACAAAGGGGGGGGGGAGAGCCAAAGGGGGGGGCTAAAGGGGGGGGGAGAGACAAAGGGGGGGAGAGAGAGCCAAAGGGGGGGTGGAGAGCCAAAGGGGGGGGAGAGAGCCAAAGGGAGGGGGAGCCAAAGAGGGGGGAGAGAGAGAGCCAAAGAGGAGAGAGAGCAAAAGAGGGGAGAGAGCCAAAGAGGGGGGGAGAGCAAAAGAGGGGAGAGAGAGAGCAAAAGAGGGGAGAGAGAGAGCAAAATAGGGGAGAGAGAGAGCAAAGGAGAGGGGGGAGAGAAAGCAAAAGAGGGGAGAGAGAGAGCAAAGGAGAGGGGGGAGAGAAAGCAAAAGAGAGGGGGGAGAGAAAGCAAAAGAGAGGGGGGAAGAGAGAGCAAAAGAGAGGGGGGAGAGAGCAAGGGGTGGGACCGCTGTACTGCAAAAAATGGCCCGTGTACACGGGCTTTAGTACTAGTACAGTTATATAAGAATATTAAAGTGATTTATTTTTAAATAACATGTTAAAACTGTAGCTCAGCCTTGAGTCAAAGGCTACATAAACATGTATCATTTAAATTTCAGCATACGGGTAGAGCTATATGACTTTTTTGGGTGTGCAAACAGCCAATTATTTTGTTCAATTTTATTATCAAATAATACATAAATATTGTACACTTTCTGTATGCATTATGAACTTTTCAATAATTATTACTCATTGCTGGTATTTAAATACAAGTATAGGAAACAAATTAATATAAACATCTGAATAACAGCTTTATCTATCAGTATCTCCAGTAACTCTAACTAGGAGCAGACCATTCTACCAATAGGTTTATAAACAGATATTTTGCAAAATAAGCACAAAAATAGGTTATTTGTTTAGTGAAATGGTAATGTGCACAATCACAGTCCCAGGGACTATCAGCGATATGGCTATATGGCTATCAGCGAGTGTAAATGTCTAACAGTTGAGGGGAATGGCTGGCTAGCAGCAAATGGAAGCAAATAGGAATGCTCTATTATAGAAAATCTTTCCTACCAAGTTTACAGTTATTTTGACGATCCTCTAACATGGTTCTTGGGGACACCTGTGTTATACTGCTTTAAATAGTGCTGCCAAATAAGTAGAACAACGTGGAAGAGACTTACCATACGCTTTGCAATATAATCCAATGTGGGAACTGATAACTGCTGGGAACTGCTGCCGGAGGGGAGCACAGGACACTGGTTTGCTGCAACTATGAGTCAGCGTTTTTGTTCCTGTGTGAAAAAGTTCCCCAACAGTACAATAGGCGCATTGCGCATGCGCTAAAGCTGGTTACAAATAAGTTAGAAAGATTACAGGGATCACAAGAAGATTGATGTCTTGGATGACGAAAAAGGGGCCGAGCCAGAGAGACATTTTCAAACAGCAGTGGCGGCAAAAGTAAGTGATTTTACTTGCAAACGGAATATCTGTAAAAAATAGGCTATATTTGTAAAAAACAATCTATGGCAACTTTATAGATATAAGTTAAAACTATTTTTAGGTTGACTGTCCCTTTAACTCATTATTATTATTAAATTAGAGAGTGGCTTTATACTATAATATCCGGTGTACAGGTGGGTACTGGGTAGGTCTAGTATGATGGCCTTGTTAAAAAAATTAAATATATTTCTGGGGAGAGAGTTGTTGTTGAAAGGAGTTTCATAATTATACATGAAAAAACGTTTTTTTAAAAGAAAGTACCCTTATCTTAAGAATCTGATCCACTAATTGTATGTAGGCCGGAGCTGTTTCTGTGTAACTGAAGCTCATGCAATATGATATTTTTTCTAATGATAGTGTAAAGAGTTCCCCGTTATGTCAATCAAGATTGTAAAATGGGATATGCATAAAAGAATAAGTCTTGTTTTTTTTTAATTTATATTATATATATATATGTATTTAATATTTATTTTATTATTATTTTTGCTTAACCAATAATAAAATCAAATAACATATTTATTTAATTTTAATATAATTTTGTTCAAGATTTTTAATTGTTTTTAATCCAAACACTTCATTAAAATCCATAAATGTAATTTTTAAATTCTTATATTTAATTTGTGCAAAAGCTTAAATGACCAGTAAACACAGTATATTTGAGTTATGTCTATTTCCACTTCCACTGTATCATGTGACAGCCATCAGCCAATCACAAATGCATATACGTTTATTCTGTGAAATCTTGCACATGCTCAGTAGGAGCTGGTGACTTAAAAAGTTTAAATATAAAAAGACTGCACATTTTGTTAATGGAAGTAAATTGGAAAGTTGTTTAAAATGTAATGCTCTATCTAAATAATGAAAGTTTAATTTTGATTTGAGTGTTCCTTTAACTGTGTGTTTGAGCTATATTTCAAATGTAAGTAAACTTAAATAACCATCTGTTATTTATCATTGAAATGAGCGTGCTCAAGAGATTTTTATTTTTTTATTTTTTAACTTTCTTACTTTATTTTACCCAAAAAAAAACACATACATCGCAAATAAAATTTCCAAAAATACAATCAAGATAAGAAATTAATTAACAAAAGACAATAGTCTTCCAATTCAGTTGTCCATAATTCCTCCTTTCTCTCCTTACCAACAAACTATTATAATTCCTTAATTCTATTCGGCCCCAAAAAAAAAAAAAAAGAAGAATCTCTCCTCTCCTCTCTCCCTCAATTCAGTTTTATATTGACAATTTTTCTATATAAGATATAACGTCCCTACCCTGACAACACAAAAAGTCCTTCCAGATCTTACAAAAAGAATCACCTCTTTCCCCCTCTAACTTAGACTCATAGGCTGCCTTAATTGCTGAGTCAAGTAACACTCTTCTTACTTCCACAATAGAGGGTATTTTATAGGTAACCCAATTCTTGAAGGTAAGTGTCCTAACAATTATTATTACTGTGAGTACAAAATTAACATTTCTATCCCAAGAGATATGACTCATCAAAAAGAGGACAGATTCCCTTTCTAATTGTACCTTCCCTCCAACTATATTAGAAAGAAAATATTCAACCCTTGCCCAAAATTGCTTCAGCTTTTCTTGAAAGCAACATTTAGGGCAGACATTAGACACCTTTTTATTCCATTTAGCAACTCTACATGGAGTTAAATAGTC
Source organism: Bombina bombina (assembly GCF_027579735.1). NCBI lineage: Eukaryota > Metazoa > Chordata > Amphibia > Anura > Bombinatoridae > Bombina > Bombina bombina. Next base: position 387,909,050 of record NC_069501.1, read on the forward strand.
CCTATGCACCAATCTAAACTGTGTTTCTCTATAATATGATGAGGAAAAGAGGCTTTGAGTTTTCTTTAAACTTTTTAACAATTCTATATCTAAATCCACTATATCTACAATTTTTGCCCAGTGGCACATTAGATCTGATATCAAAGAGCTTTCTTCTATAGTCAAAAGAGTTTTATAAATTGATGACAATGACCACTTCCCCATTTTATAGAGTTGATAAGACGGTGGTCCGCCCATATTTGAGGGAAAATCTTTATTAAACTGGAAACATATTTTTTTTATCTAGATATATGTTTTCTTTGTGCTGCTGGGAAGAGTTTTTGAAATTTATCAAAGGTATATAATTTATTAAACTTATTGTCCTAAAAATCTTTCATAACCAGCACTCTAGATGGCGACCATCTTTCAAAGATGTCCACCATGTTACCCAGAGGGAAATAACCATTTCCCTTTATCGGTAGCCATTTAGAAATATTTGACGCTATTCCTAGATGCTTAGATAAGTTTCTCGAGACCCATAGTATGTCCCTATATAGGGGATGTTCAGAAATATTTCCCCCAAAATCTTTGTTCGACACATGAATAACAAAATTCAAAGAAAACTGGGAACAAACCTGGCTTTCTAAGGACTCATACGAATATCTAAAGGACTGTAACAACCAGTCCACAGGTAGACGCAAAATAGAAGCATGATTGTACCCTTCCAAATTGGGTAGAGCCAGCCTTCCTTTACAGCATGGTTGATATAGCTGAACAAGTTTCATTCTTGCTTTTCTCCCACTCCATAAGAAATACCTCAATGATTGATTAAAACACCATAAATCAGTTTTCTTAATCAAAAGGGGAAGCATCCTTAATGTATATAGAATTTTCAGAACAATAAACATTTTAAAAATAGCTACTTTACCTGTTAAGGGAACTGGAAATGTTGCCCAGCTTTTCAACTTATCTCTACTATCCCCCAAGATCGTTAAAATGTTATCCCTATACCAATTTACTGCATTGGCAGAGATCTTTAACCCTAAATAATCCAATGTTTTAGTTTCTGTAAATCGATAAGACTGAGAATCCTCTAGATTTTCCTTTAGCCAAAGTATTTTAGATTTTGTAAAGTTAGTTTTATAACCTGAAACTATACTGTACTGGTCCAAAAGGTTCACAATCTCATCAATCTGGTTCCTTGGATTGGCTACAAACAACAAAAGATCATCCGCAAAGTAAAGCAGTTTTGAATGTCATATTACCTATACTAATTCCAATTCACAGCTCTCTCAGTTTAATAGCCAAAGGCTCTATTATCAAATCAAATAATAAGGGAGACATGGGGCAGCCCTGTCGTGTTCCTCTTGTAAAACAAAATTAATCTGAAATACCATTATTAATCAATATAGAAGCTCTAATATCAGAGTAAACATTTGCAATAATATCCTTAAATTGCCCTCCAAACCCAAACCTCTCTAAAACCTGCATCAAGAAGGGCCACTCCACTCTGTCAAAGGCCTTCTCTGCATCCAAGGATAACAGGAAGGCCTCAGGCAGAGCAGAGCGGTCCCCTCCATATTGACAGATTACATGTAGGATTTTTCTTATACTAACCTCTGAGGCTCTTCCAGTAATAAACCCTACCTGGTCTTGATGAACAATTTTTGGTAGTATTGGTTTCAACCTCTCGGCCATTAAAATTTTATAATCAAGACCAAGCAGGGAGATAGGTCTATATGAGGCAATATCTGAGGAGTCCTTGTTATTTTTAGGGATAAAGATGATACTAGCTCTTTTAAAACTTTCAGATGTTTTATAATTCATTCTAAAATAGGCATTGTAAAGATCAGTCAAAACAGGACCGATTTCTACCCGCATAATTTGGTAGAACTCAAGAGGTAAGTTATCCGGACCTGGAGTTTTCCCTTTTGCCATAGACATAATTGTCTTTTGGACCTCACTTTCAGTTATTGGTTGATTCAAGGCTTCACAATCCAAGTCTGAGACCTTAGGAAATTTAACATTATCCAAAAACTTTTTAATGTTCTCCAAGTCCGGGCACTGATATGTATATAAATCAGTGTAGAAATTATGGAACAAATATGATATTTGATCTTGTTCCGTATATAAATTATATCTTTTACTTTCAAAGCTGCCACTGGCTTCCTCTTAGTTTGCCTCTTAAACATTGAGGCCATAAGTTTGCCTACTTTATTACCAAATTTAGAAAATCTAGCAGCATTTTTATATAAAAATTATTGTGCCTCTCCCATGAGAAATAAGTCTCTTTCCTTTCTATACAAAAAGTACTTATCTGTATTAAGCTTACTAGGATTTTCCAAATACAAAATATATGCCTCTCTCACTTTATCTGATAGATCTTTATCCTTCCTTGCCTTCTCCTTTTTTGATCTTGCCACATACGTATTGATTTCTGCTTTTAGGTAGACCTTAGCAGTCTCCCAGAATAATTGAACATTCTCTCTATAGTGATTATTAAGCACCTTGAATTCTCCCCAAGCAGTACTTAATTTTTTTTAAAATTTCACAGAATCTCGTAGGTATGTGGGAAAAAAAAGAATTCAATGTAAATTCCCTTTTCGCTGTAAGTGATAAAATCACCGGAGCATGATCCGACTGGGCAAAATCAAGGATATTACATTTCAGAACTTTGGAAACCAATGATTCCGAGATAAGAAATAAATCCAACCTCAAGAGAGTGTTATATGATTTCAAACAACACGTATATTCCAAACTGTTAGGATTTAACAACCTCCATATATCCACCAGATTCAATGACTCATAAAGTAGATTAAAAATCTTTTTCTCAAAATTAAGCTGGAAAGTTTTATATTTAATTTTAGTTCTATCAACCCCTATTTTATTTCTGTCTAGATATGAATTAGGAGTAACATTAAAATCACCTAGCAGTATAATCTTAGCTTTAGAAAATTTAAACATGTTTTTTACTAACAAATTCCAAAATCTTTCATTGGGGTAATTTGAGCCATAGCTATTGGCTATTAGATATTCTTCATTTCGGATAGTAAGCCTAATAATTAAATATCTTCCTTCTTTATCCTTTAAAACACTAAAAATGTTATAGTTAAGTCTTTTATGAAATAACATAATAACCCCTCTAGAAGACTTTATATAGGATGAAAAAAAAGACTCACCCAACCACCTAGCCCTGATCTTACTATGCTCATTATCTGACAAGTGAGTTTCTTGTAGGCACGCTATATGAAAATCTCTTTTACTTAGATGGTTTAGTACTGCTTTCCTTTTTATTGGGGAGTGAATCCCACCTACATTCCATGTTTACACTTTTACCATTTAGTCAACCAAAGGTGAGGGAGGAAGAAGGAAGAGAGGAACAAAAAAAAAAAAAAAAAGCACACCAGTACTTGTGCATATTTTGTGCAATATAACCTCTTATCCCTAGATTTTTTAATACAAAAATCGGTAATATCAAAACTATTTTCAAATATATATTTTCTAATACGTAACTTCAACATGAAGAGAGAAAGAAAAAAAAAGTGCTTGTGCATATTTTATGTAGTGTATTCACTTGCCTCTAGGTTTTTTAGTGCATAAGTCAACAATATCAAAATTATTCTCAAATCCATAACTTCTACTACAAAACTTCAACATGTTTTACAACAATAAAATATATAATACCATTCTGTCATAAAAAATACAGAAGAACATTAGTGCTTGTGCATATTTTGTGTAGTGTAACTTCTTACCCATGAGCTTATTAATACAAAAAAAAAATGTCAGATACATAACTTCTAATACATAACTTCAACATATTTAAAAACATTAAAAAAGACATTTAACTAAATAAAATACCATTCTATAAAAAAAAAAGTGCTTGTGCATATTTTATGTAATATAGTCCCTTGCCTCTACGTTTTTTAATGCACAAGTCCACAATATCAGAATTATTCTCAAATCCATAACTTCTAATACAAAACTTCAACATGTTTAACAACCATAAAAAATACCATTCTGGGCCGGAGCAAAGTGCCGACAGAGATGGCCGCTTAAGAGAAAAGCTCTGTACAAGGATTGCCAAAAATGAGCCTAAAACATATAACCATAGAGTATAATTATGTTGGAAAGTTGAGTGATAAATAACTAAATCTGCCAGCTATACGGAGATACCAATTATATAAATATTTTCGGGCTGTAGTCCAGTGATCTGCTTATCGCCTGAACCTCACAGGACTGAAAACATGCAGCAGTGGTTTCTAACTACGCCACAGCACTTCCAAGCACTGACTGTGTTGGCCTGGTTCTAATAATTCTACAGGGCTCGAAGCTACACTCATTGGGCTCCATGTACTAAAGCATCAATTTTTTCGCCGACAACGTGTTTGCTCGACTCGCTCTAACTCGCAGCTAGCGAGATGTTGCCCGCCCGCCATATGTACTAAAAACTATTAAAAAAAAAGGCGCGTCAAATCCGCATCGAGCACTGGCGAATGATTCATACATATGACGCCTCGCTATTTGCGAATGTACTATTAATCGCTTACAAACTGTCAGTCATGTTTGTCCCACGTGACTGCAAGGTGTCAGAAACGTCAGCTTTGTCGCGGGAACATATTGCAGCACTATATAAGCTCTATTTAATAAAGTTTTTCAGACTGCATATTTCAAGAACTTGAAGCTTTACTGACTTTTATTGTTATCGATAAATTAAGTATGGCTACTTCTCGATCTGATTCACAGTCCAAATCGAAGAATCCCCACTTCTCACATCAGCAGAACCTGGTTCTTGTCGATATGGTGCTAGACTCATATGACTATTTATTTGGTTGTCGTTCGAAGCAAACGTCTAGTATCCGTAAAAAAAGTATATGGACCCGGATAAGTGATGCTGTCAGTGCTCAGGGACCTGGGAAAAAGGACGTTGATCAAATTAAAAAAAGGTACAACGACATCAAACGATTTGCAAAAGCCAAATTGGCAAAAGAAAAAAATTCAACCCGTGCTACCGGAGGTGGAACAGCTTATGTCGCTGATCTTAATGATTACGAGCAGAGACTGGTGCAGCGTCTAGGCCCAGAAGTAATCGTCGGGATCACAGATGATTGTGATAGCGACCTAAGAGGTAAAACATTTATCGAATTACTATAATTTAAATTGAATGTTGATCATATTGTAATTATCCATTAGAGTTGGTTTATACAAATATGTATCTTGTAAAGATATTTTGTCCAATCAATTTTTTGGTGCGTCAATTTTGATTAAGTTAAATCAATGAAGATTAATGCTAGATTTTTGTATAGCTTAACCAATAACGTATGTAATGTAATATTCATGATCACAGATGATTGTGATAGCGACCGAAGATGTAAAACAATTATCGAATTACTATTATTTGAATTGAATGATGATCATATTGTAATTATCCATTAGAGTCGGTTTATCCAAATATCTATCTTGTAAAGATATTTTTTCAAATCAATTTTTTGGTGCGTCAATTTTGATTACGTTACATCAATGCAGATTACTGTTAGATTTTTGTATAGCTTAACCAATAACGTATGTAATGTAATATTCATGATCACAGATGATTGTGATAGCGACCGAAGATGTAAAACATTAATATAATTACTATTTTTTAAATTGAATGATGATCATATTGTAATTTTCCAGTGGAGTCGGTTTATAAAAATATTTAACATTTAATTATATTTTGGAAAATCAATATTTATTGGCGCCAATTTTGATTATAGTCCTATTACTGCTTTATTTTTGTATTGCTTTCTAAATAACAATTCTATTTTAATTTACTTCATTTTCTTGATATCCTTTGATGAAAAGCATATTTAGAACAGCTTACTAGCTAATAGACGCCTTTAATGGAAGTAAATTTCGATCTATTTTAAAATCTTAATTTCTTTATGACTGATGAACAAATCTTTTGTGGTTTAATGTCCCTATTCATCAAATCAAAAGCTGCGCCAAACAATATTGTTATTGCTATGTGAGCTCTGTATTCAAGGATCGTTTGAAAATACAGTGCTATATTTTTGTAGACAAATTCACAAAAACAAACGTTACAGTATACATTAGACAAGCATGTATACAGACCAAAAAATATACACTTATACATGCAGATACACACACACTAATATTATACACTTACACATGCAGATACACACTCACACTCTCAACATTAGTGTATATATAATATCAAGATATTGTTTTTTAAGCGGATTAATGAGTGTTTAAATGCTATTATTTAAAAAAAACTTGAATAGTTGGTTTCACATAAAACAATAGTCCTGTGTTTATGTAATCTTTCATTCTATTCATTATTCTTTCATTCTATTCATTCTATTCATTCTATTCATTCATTCATTCAACTAATTTATGATGTATCAACAAGCTCTTATAAGTATTCTTTGAACTTGTCATTTAATTAGCAAATGAGCAGACGACTCTTTTTCGTTTACAGTTAATTGTTAACAAGGTAATTAAATGACAAGTTCAAATAACACTTATAACAGCTTGTTGATACATAATACAATGAATGAATAGAATTAAAGAATATAATAGAATGAATAATGAATAGAATGAAAGATTACATAAACACAGGACTATTGTTTTATGTCAAACAAAGTACTCAACACTTTTTAAATACTAGAAACAAGCTTTACAAAACAGTTTCAATACAAACAACCTTGAGTGTCTACAAAAAAATTTAATTTTTACATTCAAATTCTTCAACCTGGTTACTATTGTGTGTGCTACACTGTCCCTTTCAATAACCACTATTTAAAATTTTAAATATTAGTTATTTATTAATCTTCTATGGATCGAAACATGAATAACGATTGATTTTATTTATCTCTTAACAGCTCGACCACAATCCGTGACAGCTAGGGGTGGTGATGACCCTGCTTCAGCCATTCCATCAACCTCCTCTGGGACATCGATGACTAGTGGTGGTGTCGTTATTGGGCAAACGATAAGAAGCACATCATCTGCTAGCCATACCTTTTTATCAGCGGATACACTTCCAGATATCCGTACCAGCACCCCTGAAACCAGTGTTGGTAGAGGTACAGGTAAACAATATATTTTCATTTTTTCCATTCTCCTCTGGTCATACTGGTCAAAGCTAACCGAAATTCGCTTTCTCTCAAAAAATCTAATTACTTGAATTCCCTTTTTTTTTTTTTTTCTTTTAAAAGCGTGGTAGTTTTTGCTCACTTAGGCCATATAGATAACATTGCTTTATTGTAATTTTTTTATTTTGGATTTTTCACTAAAGAAATTTTATTTTAATATATATATATATTTTTTTTTATCATAGCTGACCTTGGACATCTTTTTCGGAACATGACGGGAAGTTCTCCACGGTTGTTTGATGGTGAGAATCTGTACTATTAATACATTCCTTTTTTTTTAAATTTTCTTCTTATACATAAATATCAAGATATCAACATCTTCATATATATTATTATTTTTAGGATATATAAAGATATATATTTATATAAATAAAAATATATATATTGCTATCTATATATATATATATATATATACATATATATATATATATATAAATATATCTATATATATACACATTTATATATATAGATAGATATATTTAGAATTTTAGATCATAAAAAGGCATCAATCACTCGTCATTTAAAATTAAAAAGAGCATTTAATAATACAAAAGCTTCATTAAATTTTCTAAAAAAAAAAAAAAAAAGATTATTTAATTTTGTGTTATGAACAGTTGAATTTGAGTTACAAATGACATGTGAGTGCTGCCTTTTTTCCATAGTACATATTCACAGCTGCTACTAAATATTTTAAAATCGTTAAAAAAAATTTACATTTTTTTTAAAATATATATATAGATATATATATATATATATATTTTTTTTTATATATATATATTTATATATCTACATTATATTTTTATATAGATATTAAAATCTTAATATATTCATATATATTTATTTTTTTATTTTTAATTTTCACAGATACAGAGGAGTCATCGAGGGAGGTCATCTTAAACCTGGTTGCTGTACAACCAGAAAGACCTGAGGAGGAGGAACTTCAATCCAGGGATCATGGAAGTGAGACCCCAGATTTGTTGGATGATATCATGGATGCTCAACCAATGGAGATCCATGAACCTGTCCCTGATGAAGCAGAAGTACAAGAACAAACAAATCAAGGAAATGTAGAGCCAGCGGAAACACAATCTAATGAAAGACCTGTGGTACCTGGCAACAATGAAATTGAAGAAGTGGATGATGTCTGTCTCAATGAAATGATCTCTCTTGCTAGACAATATAGGGTGGATCATAGAGAGTTACAGAATGTTTTAATCGCACACCTGGACCGAAGTGCATCATTAGCAGAAAGACAATTGCAGTTAGACAGAGAGAGGTTTGATTGGCAGAGGCGAATGGACGAGGAGCACAACGAACAGATAAACCGTTCATTACGCCTCGCAGAACAAACAATGAATTCTCTCCTGTCCATTATTCGTGAAAGACAGGGTCCATCTGAACCAAATAGGCCAGGACAGTAGTGATAGACATCTTTATTAATTGTATTAATAACTTGAGTTTATACTGTTTTTGATGTTGCACTTTTTTATTTGTTTTATATTTTTGTTCAAAATATATTTATATTTTCGAGTTGCACTAATATTTTTAAAAAAAATTTTTTGTGTTTTTTATTTAAATTTTTGAAAAAAGAATGAATACAAATTTTTTTTCATTGAAATTTTTTTTTTATTGATTACAATATATTTTTTTTTATGAAATGGTAAAAAAAAAAAAAAAAAATTTTCAATTTTTATAACAAACACTCATCATCCCTTTTTTTTTTGGATGTTTCTAAATTTGTAATTTTTTAATAACTTGAGTTTATACTGTTTTTGATGTTGCACTTTTTGATTTGTTTTATATTTTTGTTCAAAATATATTTATATTTTCCAGTTGCACTAATATTTTTAAAAAAATTTTTTTGTGTTTTTTATTAAAATTTTTGAAAAAAGAATGAATACAAATTTTTTTTCATTGAAATTTTGTTTTTATTGCTTACAATATATTTTTTTTTTATGAAATGGTAAAAAAAAATAAAAAAAAAATTTCAATTTTTATAACAAACACTCATCATCCCTTTTTTTTTTTGGATGTTTCTAAATTTGTAATTTTTTTTCTCAAAACAATAGAAAGTGTTTTAAAAGATTTATTTAAAAAAAAATACTAAATGCCATATTTCTGGTACAAAAAATCAACTTGCTCCATCAACATTCCCATTATAGACCTAATTTTTGCCAATTTAATTTTGAAGTTATCATCCAAAAAAGTTTGTGTGCTTTCATCGATTTTTTCTTCAAAAACTTCTATACCTTAAAATAAATAAAAATAAATTAAATTCACATATTAATCACATAACAAAATATAAATAATATATTGATATCTGTATATACCTTCATTTTCTTTGGGAGGTATGATATCCATATCATTTTCTGTCTGCACAATTTTTTCCTCTAATGTGTAAGCATCGCTTGAACCGGAGGCTAAAGTAAAATAAATAAATAACATTTTTAATTTTTAATTTATTTTTTTTAAAATTATTCTATTTTTGACAAAGGTAACTAAATAAAATACCTTTGTCTATCAGATTTTTTTTAGGAGGAAACATGTTTTGTCCAATATCATTACTTGTTGCATATACCATGCCATCCAATTCTATTTCAACTTGTACCGCTTTGTCCAAAGGTTGACCTTTTTATAAATATATAAAAAATTAAAATTAAAATTAAATTATTTTTTCTATATTTCACTTCCCTAAAAAACAAAAATTCTAATACCTCTTCCAAGATTAGTATCATCATCTTTTGTGCATGGCTCATCGACCTCAAGATCAAAATAATAATTAGGTTCTTTTTCAAAGGATGGAATTTCTTCATAAGAACATCCAGGGATATCTAAATGTGCATTAGATCATTAAACATCATTTTTTTTTAATTATTATTTATTTTATTTACAATTTATAAAACCTTGTTAACGCTGTTCTATAGTTATGTACCTTTTTGAGTGTTGACAGCCATTTTTTTCACTGCTCTGTTATTTTTGGGAGTCATTGGTATGTCCATAAGTGTCAAAGGAAGGGGTGGTGAAGTGATCCCACTATTTGGCGTTTCAATCCTTATTTCTCTTAAATAACGTGGAATTTTTTGAGTTTTTGATTTTGATTTTTTCATATCTGTTTGTAAAAATTGACTTTATTTTTATAGTTGTAATGATTAATAGATGTTAATTTTCATTTCATATATGCAAGTTGAAGATATACTAAAAAAAAACATTTTCTGTATTAATAATACTAAAAATATATGATTAAATCGATTATCGAATGCTACTATCAATGTAAAATTGGATTTTGAGATTTCTATTAATTAAAGGATTATTAAACACTACATTCTAGTTTAATCAACAAGTATATAGCTTACTTAAAGGTGAATAGCTTTATAAAAAAATAAGATACTATAAATAACAGTCTATTAAAGCTAAAGGAACAATGAACATAATTTTTCTCTTTCAATGTTCAGATAGAAAAGGTATAACGGAATACTGAAAGTCAAATGTGTTGTCCCTTGTTCCTACTATTATTGAAAATCAATCAATGGTGAAAGGTAAAAGATGACGCAGTTATTGGACTTACTATCAATAACTATTAAAATTGAAAGTTACTATAAGTAACAATAAACATTTATACTTACAGTTTCTTATTAGTCGTTTAATTGAATTGTAATAATTAGTTTCCCTACGCCTCAAATCGCTGTACTTTCTTAGGCATTGACGTCTTGTCCTTTTTATCTTTGATACTCTATACATCCTTCTTATCATTTCGTATATAATATGATCACGACTGTCCTGCTTTACCAATCGAACTCCTCCCATACGATGAGGAAAATATCGTTCCATTGCATATACCAGAATGACTATTTCTCCAGCTGTGAAAGGCTCCGTTAGCGACATGTTAGTATCTGACGTCACAACTATACTTGTCAATCAAATTGACGCATGACTATTTTTACAATGTATCATTTTTTTTTGTTGAATCTTTATTTTTCTAATACTATGTAACATGAATAATATTGTTGTTCCGACTAACCATTAATAACCAATAATATATTAAATTTCTGTTGGAACGATAAATTTTGCATGAGGAATGAACAATGACGATATAAATATATCGTCAGGGATAATCTTTTTTTTAGTACATCACTATATCCTAGGTCATTGACCACAGATAACACTACCAATATATATATTCTCAAATTTTGTGATTCATTTATATTTGATACAATTACTATGTAACAAAATCACTGGTTAAATGTAGAATAGTAAGTCTAATATGTAACCTTTTGAATAGATAAATGTTGAACTTTTTTAGTTATGTAAATATATTAGTTGTATTAGGATAGAAATAGTTATAATTCTTATTCTTGTTGCCTTTTGAACTTAAAATAAATTGTTATATTATTTTCATTTAAAAAAAAATCTGTTTCATTTATTTTTGTGGTGTGAACAATGAAAATAAGGTTTGTTTAGAAAAAGGGCTACAAATAAATAACAATATGATGATGTTGCACAAAAATTTTATTTGAAAAAAACAAAAAAAAATGCAGAACACAATTTACATAAGATGAACAAATTGTTAGAGAAAGATCAAACTTCGAAATATTGGTCAGAAACCATATCCCTTGTGGCCATGCCACGTCTATTGGTGTTTTCTCTGAAAATTTCTTCTGGAAAGTCATTAAAAGGCATGGCAATATCGTCATCAATGGGGCATCCTCTTTTGGTGGCAATATTATGCAAGACACAGCAAACTAAGATGATTCTTGCAACTTTTTCTGTAGAATACTGCATTGCACCGCCAGATCTGTCCAGACATCGGAACCTCATTTTCAATAATCCAAAAGTCCTTTCGATGACACCCCTTGTGCTCTTGTGTGCTTCATTAAAACGAATATGTTTCTGGAGTTGGGGGTTATTATAGGGTGTCAGAAGCCATTCATAACAAGGGTAACCGGCATCCCCTGTAATTAAAAAAAAAAAATATTGATGTAAGTCATTCCAAAAAGACAAAATAATTTTTATTAGTTATTGAGGCTAGCGTCAAATTAGTATAAATTTGTAACAATTTAAAAATTTAATTATATAATGTGTTTTTTTTTCAGAATTTATTTATATATCCTTTGTTGAAAAAATATCAATGCACAAATGTGAGCCAATCAAACAAGGCCTCTAGGTGCATCAACCAATCGGCAGCTATTGAGCATATATCTAGATATGATTTTCAACAATTGATATAAAAATAATAAAAAGTCAATTTGAAAGTCGTTTAAAATTACATGCTCTTTAGAAAACCTTTAAAATTTTTTGTTGAGTTCAATTCAAGCTTACCTAATAACCATCCCTCTGGCATTTCCCCATTTTCGAATTTTTGGTACAGTCCAGTCTGCCGCAGGATATAAGCGTCATGGCAGGAGCCAGGGTAATTTGATCTCACGCTGATAATTCTCATTTTGGGGTCACAAACCATCTGTACATTCAAGGAATGGCAGGACTTTCGGTTGCGGTAAATCTCCTCCCGTAACCGTGGCGGTCGAACTGCAATATGGGTACAGTCTATTGCCCCAAGAACATTTGGCATTCCAGCAACACTGTAGAATTGCGACTTTATCGATTGCCACTCTTCTGTGGTAGATGGTAGACAAACATATTCGGGGAATATATGCATGAGTGCATCGATAACTTTGGAAAGATGACGAGAAAAGGCAGACTGACTGAAACCAATGATGACGCTGGACACTGCCTGAAATGATCCGGTGGCAAAAAAGTGCAAGGCAGCAAGAAACTTTAGTATTCCGGGAATGGCCCTTGAACGAGCCGTCACAGGCTCTAGAAAATGTGCTATTTGAGAATATAAAGACAATATTGAATGTCGATCCAGACGGAACCTTTGAATAACCTCTCGATCGGAAAGGGCATCTAAAGGAACCCGAGGAAGGAATACCCGCTGTACTCGTAATCGCCTTCTTCGAACCGGATTTGGGGCATCAGGTAGACGAATTTGCCTTCTACCCCTCATTTGCATCAGACGAACAATATAAAGTTGAAGAAGTGTCTCCATATGGCTAACAGGATCAAAAGTGAGTAACCATTCAATTGTACACCTCTTTTAAATCAGTTGTAGGCGTTGATCTGATAGACCCTATTGTTTATTATGGTGCTCGCCACCTATTAGCTGGCGAGGGATTTTTAACGAGGTAGGTGCGGAGAATTTCACGAGCGTAGAAATAGATAGTTTAGTAATTCCTGTTTTGTGCGAGATTTATGTCGAGCGAGTATTTTCTAGCTACAAAAAAGACGAGAATTCAAGATTTGCGGGCAAGTTCGCTCGCCGTTTTTTAATATAAGGTTTTCAATGGATTCGTGGGATAGTACATACGGTTATTGATCCGCACGCAGAAATTTAGACGAAAATAGTCACGAAGACCTCGCAGACAGCTTAGTACATGGAGCCCATTGTGTTCAAAACTACCAAATTTCTGATAGACGATGGAGCCTTCCACATTTTTCACAGCATTGGCTGACTTACTGGATACGCACCATGTGAGACTCCTGGAATCTATAGAAGAGGCATTTTGCTCTCCCATTCAAGACCCGGTAGGCACAGATTCAGCCTCAACCGGGACGTTTATTGAGATTGCCCCAGAGAGTCTTGACTGTAATCAGGGAGCAGCGCTAAAGGAATCAATAAAGACGTCACTAGGCATAAAGGATAGTGCTTCAGAGTCACCATGTGTGCTGCTCCGTGGTCAGCCATTCTCCTATGTTTGTACACCCGCTCACCCTCTTGAGAAACAGCTATAGCAAGCCACAGCCAGTGTCATAAATTATGCAAGCATAAAAGCAGATTACTACATACAGGATCCTCCTGACAACAGAAGTTACGCAATGCAAGGCTGGAGCGAGGTTGAACATTTACTATTTCGGTATTTAATCCATTACTCTCCCTCACTACTCTTTAGCTCATTCTACTGTTTCCGTAACGCAGTCGGCATTGGCTGAGGCAGCAAGGCTCCATACAGTAAGTGGGAGATAAGCTCTCCGTATACTTAAGACTCTCTTCTACTGACGGCTAATCTATAAGACACTCATTGATATTAATACATTTATTTTGGCACAGAAGGTCAATATTGTTGTCGGATGGACTTGTTATGGTTTATCCTCTCACTCTTTGTATCTTTTTTTGTTGTTGTTGTGCCTTCAACATGTTAAAACAGCCTACACACTGAGAGACACTGACGATTTTTGCAATGTGTTTGTGCAGGCTTTGATATTTGTCTTATTATAGGTTATTGGTATGCTTACTTGTCAAGTTTTTTCTTTTTCACTGCTTCCTTTCCACATAAATTATGTGCCATATAATGACTGTAGTGTCTGATCCATCAGAGGAGCTTGATAATATGGATAGATATATATCCCCATAGTTCGCTGAATAGGTCAGCTCCCATCTAATAGCAATTCATTGTCGGGGGTAATTAGCACATCTTTTAGCTTAGATCATCTTTCCAGCATAATAGGCATTCAAATTCTGTATGTAGCACCATGTAATGGGGGCATTTGACAGCTCTGTGGACTAGATGTCTATATTTCAGATATTTATTAAGCTATTTAGACCTACTGTATATCTCGTGAGCCCTTTACATAAAAACAAAGCACACGGCAGAATGGGACTTTAAAATAATATTTACGGAAAGAAGATGCAATTGCCACTTTACACCACTAGAGGGGAGTCATGGTTTGTTTATAATTTGTACACCACAAATCCCTATGCTTAACTACTTTATTACTTTTGCCTCCCCCAAAACTCCTAGCCCTGTATTTATAGAGATGTTAACCCCAAGCTTACTATATATCTTTATACATATATACATGAGCTATGATCAGGTAGCAATATGTGATCTCCAATATGGCTCAACCTCTAAAGATTATGGTCAATTCACCACTGAATGGTGGAAAGTTTCTGCTCCCCCAGGGGACTGCAATGCTCCTTCGAAGACTATCTTGAATCTGAACACATATTTTCACACTGACTAGTGGGACTACTTGCCATGATAATACATATATTTCATCAACATGATAATGCTCTCCATAGTTGTCATGGGGTAGATTTTTTTTTTTTACACTGCCATACCCAGGCTCTCATATGTATGACCTCTTTAAACAGGGTTTGAGGTCCCATCTGTCGCGCCACATAGATAGATTTTTTTTTTTAGTATGTTCCCCCTCCAGGCGTGCACGCAGTGGACATACGCCCATGATCTTAGCACATGGCCCTGCTGTTAGTGGCCAAGATAGCATGGCTTACTTCTTTGAAATTATAAATAATGTGTTTGCTGTGTGTGTGCCAGAGTAAGTGGGGTAAGGTGTTAGTCCCTCCTCTCACTATCTCACTATTTGCTCCCTAGTTTAATCAATATGACATTTGTATTTCTGTTTTTAGTTCTAAATATTCCATAACCAACCTTACTCTGATAGGATTCATATAAAAAGACCCTGGACGTTGGCTTCCTAGGTATTGGTACTCAGCATACATCCAGTCTTGTGCTTAGTGTAACCGGCTTCCTTGAGACCTTATTTCCATATAAGAAGATAAACACCTAATAATATTGTGCCCAATATTGTTAATGCCACTGGGTTTTAGGGTTGAAGTTTAATACCCCCATGAACATATATACAGGAGTGCTGTAACCATGCTACCTACTTATGCTTATCTTATGTACAGATTTCAATTACTCCAGGATGATTTGTTTTCTAGTGCAGGCTGGACCTGCTCTAGTGTCTTGATGTACAGTTTCTCTCCCTAAAAGATCATAATGGAGCTGCTTAATCCTTGTTATATGTATCAACTTACATTCTTAGGTTTTGCTATGCGAGATATAGTCTCAGTCCATGTGCAACTAGCTTGTCCACATAGATATAGCGCATTGTTCGATTGTAGCTTGTTTACTTTAAGTCAGGACGCAGTAGCCTATTTTGCATTCTCTAGAAATGTAGGATTCTCTGATATACCTTGCTTAATATACTTAAATTACCACCTCCTCCCCCCCACAATAATATACCTCCTAATTTAGGAGGGTTAACTTAGCAGTTTATCTTGTCTATACCACACCCTAACTATTTCTCTCATATGTATATCTTGCAGCGTAACATAATATTGACCATATCTCTTCTTCTTAGCTCTGCAAGATAGGTTAACGCTTTTTTATATAGCATCCCTTAATTTCATTTATGTTGTATCTAGTCCATACCACAACCCTTACTAGTAACTCTTATACTTTTCAAAGTGTTGATTTTATTTTTCCCACCCACCTTAGCAGGACTAGATAGCACTGTTTACAACTTGAGTTTAAAGTAATCAATATAAAAAAGAGGTTCACTAGTGGAGAACTTCATATGATTTTCTATTACTGTACATACACCTTCTACATTCTGACCACTTTCTATGAGCACCAAACCAGGCCTATGTCTGGATATGTATCTTACCTGGAAGATTGAGTATTTGATTGGTGTATTGTACGATTTTTTGCTATCCACTCTATGCCATACTAATGTGTTTAGTATATGTCTTATCTTATGTTTTATACCTTGGTAAAACTTGATTGCTTACTGCCTACAATTTTGTAACACTATTTTCTGATGTCATATACTGTTTGTATAGTTTGTTGAACTTCAATAAAAAAAAATAAAAAAATACCATTCTGTCATAGAAAATACAAAAGAACATTAGTGCTTGTGCATATTTTGGGGGCTACTTATCAAGCCGTCTACTTTTCTGGCTTCGCCGGTCCAATACGTCCGCCTAAGCTCGCCTACCTTCGCCGCCGCGGACCTTGAATACGTTCGCCTAAGTTATCAAATAAAGCTGTCAAAAAGCCGCGGGGCGATGAGCAGCGGACTGTGACAGTTATCACTCATCCGATCTCGCTGCCCTTCGGCTTTTTCCCAGCTTTATTGCTAGCCTGTCACTAAGCACTCACACTAAACTACACTGTTCTACCCCCTATACCGGCGCCCCCGGAGGCCCCCGCAACTAAATAAAGTTACTAACCCCTAAACCGCCGCTCCTAGACCCCGCCGCAAGTCTTATAAATGTATTAACCCCTAAACCGCCGCTCCCGGACACCGCTGCCACCTACATTATACCTAGTAACCCCTATCCTGCCCCCCCTACACCGTCGCCCTCTATTATAAAATTATTAACCCCTATCCTGCTGATCCCGCACCTCTCCGCAACTAAATAAATAGTTTAACCCCTAAACCGCCGCTCCATGAACCCGCCGCAACCTATAATAAATTTATTAACCCCTATCCTGCCCCCCACTACGCCGCCGCCACTGTAATAAAATGATTAACCCCTAAACCTAAGTCTAACCCTAACGCCCCCCTAACTTAAATATTAATTAAATAAATCTAAATAAATTAACTCTTATTAACTAAATGAATCCTATTTAAAACTAAATACTTACCTTTAAAATAAACCCTAATATAGCTACAATATAAATAATAATTATATTCTAGCTATCTTAGGATTTATATTTATTTTACAGGTACCTTTCAATTTATTTTAACCATGTACAATAGCTATTAAATAGTTATTAACTATTTAATAGCTTACCTAGCTAAAATAAAGAGAAATGTACCTGTGAAATAAATCCTAACCTAAGTTACAATTACACCTAACACTACACTATACTTTAATAAATTATTCCTATTTAAAAATAAATACTTACCTGTAAAATAAACCCTAAGATAGCTACAATATAATTAATAATTATATTATAGCTATCTTAGGATTTATATTTATTTTACAGGTAACTTTGTATTTATTTTAGCTAGTTAGAATAGTTATTAAATAGTTATTAACTATTTAATAACTACCTAGCTAAAAGAAATACAAAATTACCTGTAAAATAAATCCTAGCTTAAGTTACAATTAAACCTAATACTACACTATCATTACATTAATTAAATAAATTAACTACAAATAACTACAATGAAATACAATTACATAAACTAACTAAAGTACAAAAAATAAAAAAAGCTAAGTTACAAAAAATAAAAAATTAAGTTACAAACATGTTAAAAATATTACTACAATTTTAAGCTACTTACACCTAATCTAAGCCCCCTAATAAAATAACAAACCCCCCCAAAATAAAAAAAATCCCTACCCTATTCTAAATTACATAAATTTCAAAGCTCTTTTACCTTACCAGCCCTTAAAAGGGCCATTTGTGGGGGCATGCCCCAAAAAGTTCAGCTCTTTTGCCTGTAAAATAAAAATACAACCCCCCCCCCCAACATTAAAACCCACCACCCACATACCCCTAATCTAACCCAAACCCCCCTTACAAAAACCTAACACTAATCCCCTGAAGATCATCCTACCTTGAGTCGTCTTCACTCAGCCGAGCCACCGATGGAACTGAAGAGGACATCCGGAGCGGAAGAAGTTAATCCTCCAAGCGGCGCTGAAGAAATCTTCCATCCGATGAAGTCATCATCCAGGCGGCGCTGAAGAAGTCTTCGATCCGGCCGATGTCATCTTCAAAGAGGCGCTGAAGAGGTCTTCTATCCGGGCGAAGTCATCTTCCAAGCCGGGTCTTCAATCTTCCTTCCGCCGACGCGGAACCACCTTCTTCACCGACGGACTACGACGAATGACGGCTCCTTTAAGGGACGTCATCCAAGATGGCGTCCCCTCAATTCCGATTGGCTGATAGGATTCTATCAGCCAATCGGAATTAAGGTAGGAAAATCTGATTGGCTGATGGAATCAGCCAATCAGATTGAGCTCGCATTCTATTGGCTGTTCCGATCAGCCAATAGAATGCGAGCTCAATCTGATTGGCTGATTGGATCAGCCAATCGGATTGAACTTGAATCTGATTGGCTGATTCCATCAGCCAATCAGATTTTCCTACCTTAATTCCGATTGGCTGATAGAATCCTATCAGCCAATCGGAATTGAGGGGACGCCATCTTGGATGACGTCCCTTAAAGGAGCCGTCATTCGTCGTAGTCCGTCGGTGAAGAAGGTGGTTCCGCGTCGGCGGAAGGAAGATTGAAGACCCGGCTTGGAAGATGACTTCGCCCGGATAGAAGACCTCTTCAGCGCCTCTTTGAAGATGACATCGGCCGGATCGAAGACTTCTTCAGCGCCGCCTGGATGATGACTTCATCGGATGGAAGATTTCTTCAGCGCCGCTTGGAGGATTAACTTCTTCCGCTCCGGATGTCCTCTTCAGTTCCATCGGTGGCTCGGCTGAGTGAAGACGACTCAAGGTAGGATGATCTTCAGGGGATTAGTGTTAGGTTTTTGTAAGGGGGGTTTGGGTTAGATTAGGGGTATGTGGGTGGTGGGTTTTAATGTTGGGGGGGGGGTTGTATTTTTATTTTACAGGCAAAAGAGCTGAACTTTTTGGGGCATGCCCCCACAAATGGCCCTTTTAAGGGCTGGTAAGGTAAAAGAGCTTTGAAATTTATGTAATTTAGAATAGGGTAGGGATTTTTTTTATTTTGGGGGGGTTTGTTATTTTATTAGGGGGCTTAGATTAGGTGTAAGTAGCTTAAAATTGTTGTAATATTTTTAACATGTTTGTAACTTAATTTTTTATTTTTTGTAACTTAGCTTTTTTATTTTTTGTACTTTAGTTAGTTTATGTAATTGTATTTCATTGTAGTTCTTTGTAGTTAATTTATTTAATTAATTTAATGATAGTGTAGTATTAGGTTTAACTGTAACTTAAGTTAGGATTTATTTTACAGGTAATTTTGTATTTCTTTTAGCTAGGTAGTTATTAAATAGTTAATAACTATTTAATAACTATTCTAACTAGCTAAAATAAATACAAAGTTACCTGTAAAATAAATATAAATCCTAAGATAGCTATAATATAATTATTAATTACATTGTAGCTATCTTAGGGTTTATTTTACAGGTAAGTATTTATTTTTAAATAGGAATAATTTATTAAAGTATAGTGTAGTGTTAGGTGTAATTGTAACTTAGGTTAGGATTTATTTCACAGGTACATTTCTCTTTATTTTAGCTAGGTAAGCTATTAAATAGTTAATAACTATTTAATAGCTATTGTACATGGTTAAAATAAATTGAAAGGTACCTGTAAAATAAAAAAAAATCCTAAGATAGCTAGAATATAATTATTATTTATATTGTAGCTATATTAGGGTTTATTTTAAAGGTAAGTATTTAGTTTTAAATAGGATTCATTTAGTTAATAAGAGTTAATTTATTTAGATTTATTTAATTAATATTTAAGTTAGGGGGCGTTAGGGTTAGGGTTAGGTTTAGGGGTTAATCATTTTATTACAGTGGCGGCGGCATAGTGGGGGGCAGGATAGGGGTTAATAAATTTATTATAGGTGGCGACGGTGTAGGGGGGGCAGGATAGGGGTTAATAAATGTATTATAGGTGGCGACGGTGTAGGGGGGGCAGGATAGGGGTTAATACATTTAATATAGGTTGCGGCGGGTTCAGGGAGCGGCGGGTTAGGGGTTAATACATTTATTATAGTTGCGGTGGGCTCCGGGAGCGGCGGTTTAGGGGTTAATATGTATAGAGTAGCTTGCGGTGGGCTCCGGGAGCGGCGGTTTAGGGGGTAATAACTTTATTTAGTTGCGGCGGTGTAGGGGGGGTCAGATTAGTGGTGTTTAGACTCGGGGTACATGTTAGGGTGTTAGGTGTAGACAGCTCCCATAGGAATCAATGGGATGTCTGTCAGCAGCGAACTTGTACTTTCGCTATGGTCAGACTCCCATTGATTCCTATGGGATCCGCCGCCTCCAGGCTGGCGCTTTGAAAACCAGGTACGCTGGGCCGTAAAACTGCTGATCGTACCTGCTAGTTTTTTGATAGCTAGCAAAAGTAGTGAGAATGTGCCGCACTTGTGTGCGGAACATCTGGAGTGACGTAAGAATCGATCTGTGTCGGACTGAGTCCGGCGGATCGAAGCTGACGTCACAAAATTCTACTTTTGCCGGTCTCGAGCCTTTGATAACTAAGGCGTATCAGCCTCGCCACAAATACGCTGCGGAATACGCAGCGTATTTGAGGTTGACGGCTTGATAACTACCCCCCTTTGTGTAGTATTGCTTCTTACCCCTGAACTTTTTAATACATAAGTCAATAAACCCCAAAAAAATTCTCAGATACATAACTTCAAATACATAGCTTCAGCATATTTAAGAACATAAAAAAAACATTAACAAAATAAAATACCGTTCTATCAAAAAAAAAAAATATTAAAAAACACCACACTCCCCCACACAAAAACCATGGACCGAGGACTCTCAGAAAACCTGCTAATTCCAGTGTTCTCTCTCTATCTGATTTCAAAATATATTTCTGAGTGAACATTTTTTTTTTTTTTTTTTAAAGTTGAACTAGCATATAAACAAAGGCAGAGTATGTAAAGGATAGAAGACTCTCATCAAACACCTCAATTCTTTGATTCATTTTCCAGGAAGACTTGAGCTGCTTCAGGTGTGTCAAAGAAAAACAAGTCCAAACCAGATTTTATCTTCAGCTTGGCTGGATATAGCAAGGAAAATAATCTATTTTCAGAGACTAAGCGAGTACATACAGCCGAAAATTGCTTCCTTTTCAATGATATTTCCGTAGAGAAGTCCTGAAAAAGTAGGATTTTTACTCTTTGAAACTGTAAGGACTGCTGTTTCCTATAGACCCTTATAATCTCATACTTCCCTTGGAAATTTAGAAATTTCGCTATCACAGGCCTTGATTTCCTAGCAATCTGTGTAGATTCTTCTCGTTCTCTTCCCAGTCTATGTACTCTTTCAATTGTAAAGATATTTTCCCCCAGATCCAAGCCTAGTAGCTCAGGAAGAGACTGTTCCACAAACATTTTCAATTCCTGAAATTTAAAAGATTCAGGAATTCCAATTAAGTGCAGATTATTGCGCCTTGACCTATTTTCCATGTCGTCAATTTTACTAGCCAAGGTTGCATTCTGTTTTAGACGAGATCTTATTTGTGATTGCATAATACTTTGAGTATCTTCACAATTGGAGATTCTCTGCTCTGCTTCTCCTATTCTCTCTGCCTGTATTTTTAATTAATCCAGTATTTTATCCAGTCTCTTATAGATCTCCTCTATTTTAGGACTAATTAGAGCTGAGACATGATTTGCAATTTCACCAGCATTGGAGATATCAGAATTTTTGTCTTCCACAATTGATTTATTCAGAGAGGTAGCAGATTTACTACCCTTTTTTTCTAGTTGTTTCAATTTAGGTGACATTTTTAGCTACTTCAGCTCCACTTTGTCCCCTATGCCCTGTTCCGTCACTATACTGTAGCTTTCAGCTTTTAGCAGATTTATAGAGGTTGATCCCATATATACAGTATATATATCCAATCACCAGATATAGTTGTTTAAAACCCAGTAATTTTCTAAAAGAGGTGGTCATTTAGGAGTATATAGAGACCAAGTTCCTGTGCCAATTACATGGGAATTAAGGAAGGTAAGAAAGGAATAAGGGATTCAGCTTGAGATTAGAGCACAGCTTCAAAAGCCTGCAATTACAAAGTATCTAACAGGTCAGCCCAGGGCTAGGCAAAGATACAACACAGAAATAGGAATAAAATCCAATTCTTATTCATAGCTGTGATAGATTAAGAAACAGTTCCTACCTCACTCAAGGCTTCGTAGCTTTTTCTTTTTCGGGGATGAAGACCTCCAACTGAGGCAAACCTGTGATCCTGTGGTGCCAACCTCCACCCTCCACAACACCAGTTAATCACATCGTTAGTCGAGGCTTTTAAGAAAACAGCCCCTAGACCCTTCTTGTGCACTTCCACTTGCAACCTGTGTGGTGTACCGCACCTCAGCGCCCAACTTACTTTTCCTTTGATCAGGAGGTAACGGCACTGATAGCTCCAGCCATCTCAACAAACCCTCCTAAGCAGCCTGCAGGAAACCGACAGAGAATCCCAGATTCGTCTCCACCGCTATCATGTCTCTACTTCGTCCTTGTTTCACGCCGCTTACGTTGTGTGGTGACGCAGTAGCACCCCCCCCGTCATGCTCAAGAGATTTAAAGTTTAACAAAAGCTGTGCAAATTGCCCAAAAAAAGACACTCATTTTATGTATAAATTATGCGCTCAAGAGGTAAAGACTAATTAATTAAACAATGTTAAACTCATGTTAAAAAAATGTAATAAATTAAAATATTAATATATTTTTCCTGTGCTACATTTTTTCTGTTTTTTAGTATCGCTGCCTAAAAGGATAGTCTACGCTAAAATTGTTATTGTTTAAAAAGATAGATAATGCCTTTACTTTCCATTCCACAGTTTTGAACAGCCTGCATTGTTATTTTAATATACAGGTAGCCCTCAGTTTATGCCGGGGTAAGGTTCCAGGAGGAATGGTTGTAAATCAAAACCGTTGTAAATTGAAACCCAGTTTATAATACAGGAGTACTGTAACCATGCTACCTACTTATGCTTATCTTATGTACAGATTTCAATTACTCCAGGATGATTTGTTTTCTAGTGCAGGCTGGACCTGCTCTAGTGTCTTGATGTACAGTTTCTCTCCCTAAAAGATCATAATGGAGCTGCTTAATCCTTGTTATATGTATCAACTTACATTCTTAGGTTTTGCTATGCAAGATATAGTCTCAGTCCATGCGCAACTTGATATAGCGCTTTGTTCCACATAGATATAACGCTTTGTTCGATTGTAGCTTGGTTACTTTAAGTCAGGATGCAGTAGAATATTTTGCATTCTCTAGAAATGTAGGATTCTCTGATATACCTTGCTTAATATACTTAAATTACCACCTCCTCCCCCCCCCACCACACAACAGTCACATGACAAAAAAAATAGGTTGTTATTCTGAAACGGTGCAAATTGAACCGTTGTAAACCGAGGGCCACCTGTACTTTATAAAATTTAAACCTCTAAATTTCTGCCTATTTCTAAACCACTAAAGTCAGCCTCTTATCACATGGTTTCTTATTTGCATTTCACAACAGGAGACTGCTTGAACTATATAGATGTGGGCCATATAGATAACATTCTGTTCACGCCCGGGGAGTTATTTAAGATTGTATACTGTCCTTTTCATTATCTACATTTTAATCCGATTTTATCCTGCTACACTAATGGTATTTCTGCCCCTGATCCATATCCAAAATCTTTAAATTTAGTTTTCAAATATTGATACTTAAGTTGTGTAAAAGATTAAGTAACTATTTCAATAATTCATAAATAAAATGAGCGTGCTCAAGAGATTATTATTATTATCATCAGGTATTTGTAGAGCGCTAACAGGTTCCGAAACGCTATGAACATAGGTGGTATATTAAAAACAATTGCAGGGATCAAATAGGTAGAGGGTTCTACCGAGAGTTGCACTTTTGTAGTCGGCTCTTATGAAGGTGGACTACAAACAGCTGGGTTCATAGGCTTACATGCTATTGGGTTTAAGGGGATAGCAGTGGAGATAGGAAGGTTAGTGTAGGTTATATGCGTCCCTGAATAGTATAGTCTTCAGGGAGCACTTGAAGCTTTTAAAACTAGGGGATAGTCTTGTGCAGTGAGGCAGAGAGTTCCATAAGATGGGAGCCAGTCTGGAGAAATCGTGTAAATGGGAATGTGAGGAGGTAACAAGAGAGGAGGAGAGTAGTAGATCATGAGCGGAGCGAATGAGTCAGGAGGGAGAGTATCTGGAGACAAGGTCTGAGATGTAGGGGGGAGCAATGCAATTGAGGGCTTTGTGTGTCAGAGTGAGAATTTTGTGTTTAATCCTGGAGGCAAGAAGAAGCCAGTGAAGGGATTGGCAGAGAGGTGTGGCAGATGAAGAGTGACATGTAAGGAAGATGAGCCTGGCAGAGGCATTCATTATGGATTGTAAAGGAGCTAGGCGGCAGCTAGGAGACCAGAGAGGATGGAGTTGCAGTAGTCGAGGCGGGAAAGGATGAGACAGTGCATCAAAAACTAGTTGTGTCTTGTGTAAGGAAATGTCTGATTTTAAGCGGCAGGCTTTAGCCAAGGACTGAATGTGAGGAGTGAAAGAAAGATATGAGTCACGTGTGACCCCAAGACATTGGGCATGTGAGGTTGGCGTAATGATGGAGTTATCAACAGTTA
The DNA here is from genome assembly GCF_027579735.1 of Bombina bombina. Lineage (NCBI taxonomy): Eukaryota > Metazoa > Chordata > Amphibia > Anura > Bombinatoridae > Bombina > Bombina bombina. The sequence goes on from NC_069501.1 coordinate 387,934,313, forward strand.
TAGAGACATGGGGGGTGGAGATTTTGGAAGAAGGGTGGAAAATAAGGAGCTCAGTTTTGGAGAGATTTAGCTTGAGGTAGTCAGAGGACATCCAAGATGAGATATGAGAGAGACAGTTAGTGACATGGGTTAGCAAGGAAGGAGATAGTTCTGGTGCAGAGAGGTTGATTTGGGTATCATCGGCATACAAATGATAGTGAAACCCATGGGAATTTATTAGGGAATCTAATGAGGACATGTAGATTGAGAAGAGAAGGGGACAAAGGACAGAGCCTTGCGGTACCCCAACAGAAAGAATTAACGGGGCAGACGATGCCCCAGAGAAGGCTACACTAAAGGTATGGTTAGACAGATAGGAAGAGAACCAAGAGAGAGCTGTGTCGCAGATAACAAAGTATTGGAGGGCATGGAGCAAAAGAGGGTGGTCAACAGTATCAAAGGCTGCAGACAGATCAAGGAGGATAAGTAGAGAGAAGTAGCCGTTGAATTTTGCTGTAAGTTGGTCTTTGGTAACCTTAACAATTGCTGTCTCTTTTGAGTGCAGTGGATCAAGGAGGGAGTTTAATTGTAAGGAAATGGGATAGTCGTGCATATACTAGCTTTTCAAGAAGCTTTGAGGCAACAGGGAGTAGGGAAATAGGTCGGAAGTTGGATGGGGAGGTTGGATCAAGAGAAGGTTTTTTAAGGATAGGTGTGACTAATGCATGTTTAAGAGATGTGGGATCTATACCAGGGCTGAGGGAGAGGTTGAAGATAAGTTTGAGTATAGGGGTAAGGGTAGAAGAGAGGGAGGGGAGTAGTTGTGAGGGGATGGGGTCGAGGAGACAGGCAGTGAGGTGAGAGGATAGTATAAGGGCAGAAACGTCTTCCTCTGTAACAGGGGCAAAAGAGCTAAATTTGTGGCTATGTGGGTTTTGGAAGATTGTGAGCTTTTGAGGGGGTGGGAGACCGGTAGTATGTTGAGAGCTGATTTCATTTCTGATGGAGACAATTTTGTTTTTAAAGTAGCTGGCAAAATCTTGAGCTGAGAGAAAAGTTGTGGCGGGAGGTGGGTGGAGAAGAGTATTGAAAGTGGAAAACAGACGTTTTGGGTTTGAAGAAAGATTAGAGATAAGAGTAGAGAAGTAATGTTGCTTATATAGATTAAAGGGACACTGAACCCACATTTTTTATTTTGTGATTCAGATAGAGCATGCAATTTTAAGCAACTTTTTTATTTACTCCTATTATCGATTTTTCTTCGTTCTCTTGCTATCTTTATTTGAAAAATTAGGCATGTAAGCTCTTTTTTTTGGTTCAGGACTCTGGACAACACTGTTTTATTGGTGGATGAATTTATCCACCAATCAGCAAGAACAACCCAGGTTGTTCACCAAAAATGGGCCGGCATCTAAACTCACATTCTTGCATTTCAAATAAAGATACCAAGAGAATAAATCAAATTTTATAATTGGAGTAAATTAGAAAGTTGCTTAAAATGTTATGCTCTATCTGAATCACGAAAGAAAACATTTGGGTTCAGTGTCCCTTTAAGGGCAGAATATTAAGAGTTCAAGATGAACTTATAGTGAAGAATGTCAGCAGAACTCCGAGATTTCCTCCAGACATTTAAAATTGAACAAAAGCTGTGCAAACCGACATAAAATGCAACTCATTATAGGTAGAAATGGGCTTTTAAGAGATAAATACTTATTAAACAGTGTTGAAAATCAATGAAAATGTTAATATATTTTCCTGTCCTACATTTTTTGCTGTTTTTTTAGTATAGCTTCTTAATTATCAACTTTTTGGTCATGTTTGTTACATTGTTTTTATATTAAGATTAGAGGAACAAGTGTGCATAAGAAAATATGGTGCATGAAAATCATGTAAATAAATATCATATGCTTCTTATTGTTTGATTAACTAGTTTTCCAGGTATTGACATGTTGGGGTGAAACACAATACTGTAGAGAATATTATATAATTATTATCTACAAATATTTCCATAGATTTTATGTTGGCTTTTGTAGAAAAATCATTATTTAAACTTTACTACATAAATATTAAGCAGAAATGCTAATGATAATTTCAAATGATAAACAAGTTTTGCTCATATGATTTTTATTTAATAGCAGAGTAGAGAACATGCATTTTGTTTAAATAGTTTTTTTGTGCTTTATTTATGCTTTATTATATATTATCTGATTGGCTTCATTTTACAAATATTCATGAAAACAAAGTTTTTCTGGCTTTAATTATCCAATCTTTTTAAGTAAACCTCCAAGTGCACTACCAACCAAACCTAATACTGGCCCTATAATGCGTTTCTCTTTTTCCTCTTGATTGAAGCCTCTGGTTTCCTTTTCAGAAGCTTCCTCTGGATGATCCAAGGAATCTAGATCACGCACTGCGGCTTCCAGTCTTTTCATCATTTCATGATCTTCAGCTGTTCTCTTCCCAGTCGCAAAATGCTCAGCCAATCCTTTAGCCAAGCCTTTTAAAGCTGATTTACCAGCACTTAGGAGGGCTCCTCCTATACCTCTGATTTCCCTCAGTGATTCTTCTTCTAAAACATCCCTCTGACTCAGAGACTGTATGTCGTTCTCTTCACTAAAAATAAATAAATAAATCAGATTGGTAAACTAATGTTATGACTTTAACATTTTAAGATTAAACTACTTATTGTTTTTTAAAATATATTTTATTTCCTGAAAGCAAAGTTCTACCTAATTAGGACAGATGGACACACCTGGTGCTCTGATGGCTTTTGCTTAGTCTGTAGTACCACTGAGCAAATAACAGACATCAGTAATTGCTTATAAAAAAGCAGTTCAATTTTTTAACCCCTTAACAACCAGCGCCGAACCCTGTACGTCGCTGCAGTCCTTGGCTTCTCTCTGCCGCGATGTCACTAAAAATAGCGAGATCACATGGGGTACATTGGGCACTGTCTAAATAGAGTTGCAGAGTTACCATTGCAGAGAGGGCCACTCTGTGGCCCTTTCTGTACCAGACAGCGGAGGTGCAGATTTGTTTAAGGAGGTAGGTGGGTGGGCGGTCCATCGCTGGAGGGGCCAGGAGGAGGGCAAGAGCAGGTGGGACCGCTATGCCACACTACACACAACGGGAAAAAAAAGCTGCATCAGTGAGGGGGAAGGAGGGAGGAGGGGCAATGAGGGAGATCCTATGTGGGATCTGTTGAGGGAAATGGATCTGGGAAGGGTAGGGGGGTATGGTAATAAGTGGGGGCAGCTTCACTACAGAAAAAAATGGGTGAAATAAATAAAAATGAGGTCAAACTGGGTACTGGCAGACAGCTGCCAGTACCTAAGATGGTGTCTAATAGGTAGAGGGTGGAGGGTTAGTGAGCTGTTCGGTGGGATCAGGGAGGTTGGGGGTAAGGGCAGATTCTACACTGCAGAAAAGATATTAAAAAAAAAATATATATATAAAAAAAAGCCTTTTATTTTAGTACTGCTAGTACTTAAAGGGTCAGTAAACCTTAAAAATAATGTTATATAATTCTGCACATAGTGCAGAATTATATAACATTATGTTAGCGCAAACATTATAAAACATAATATACTCTTTTCATTTTTTTAAAAAACGGCTGTTTTACAGACCCGCTCTCTGTGCTCTTCTGAGTGGGTCTGTTTATTTCACATAGTGCATCGGGCCAGCTGTATAGTCAGAGCCCGGCCCGACCGCGCCATTATACACAGTACAGCTCGCTTCTGCTCTGTCTGACAGCAGGAGCGAGCTGCACTGTGTATAATGGCGCGGTCGGGCCGGGCTGTGACTATACAGCTGGCCCGATGCGCTGTGTGAAATAAACAGACCCACTCAGAAGAGCACAGAGAGCGGGTCTGTAAAACAGCCGTTTTTTAAAAAAAATTAAAAGGGTATATTATGTTTTATAATGTTTGCGCTAATATAATGTTATATAATTCTGCACTATGTGCAGAATTATATAACATTATTTTTAAGGTTTACTGTCCCATTAAGATGGAGTGACCATTTTGTGGTGGGAGAGGGAAGAGAGCAGTTTGAGAGACATTAGTACAAGCTACCTAATTAACATCTTCACTGCTGGGCATAATACAAGTGAGGTGCACAGCAGAATTTAGCAGCCTTCTAATTACCAAAAGAGATGCCAAAGTCATATATGTCTGCTATTTCTGAACAAAGGGGATCCAAGAGAAGCATTTACAATGATTAGTGCCATGATTGCACAAGCTGTTTGTAAATAATTTCAGTGAGAAACCTAAAATTGTAAAAAAAGTTAACAATTTTTTTATTTGATCCCATTTGTTGGTGAAATGGTGGCATGAAATATACCAAAATGGGCATAGATTAATATTTGGGTTGTCTACTAAAAAAAAGATATAGTTTTGCTAGGTAAATATAAAAAAATACTCTATTTCTGTTTAAATGTAGTGATGCCAAAAATGCACTGGTCTTTTGGGAACGTTTTTGTCTGAAATGCTTAGTCCTTAAGGGGTTAAATTGCGTATTTAGGCATTTGTATTTGTACCAAATTAGTTTAAGTTAATAAAAACTGATTATCTCTCTCTCACTATTTAGCTCTCCTGTTCAAGTGCACACCGCTGGAAGTACGTTTTTTATGTGGGTGGCTTAGCTTTCTTTTACAAGTTGAAAGTAAAAAGTTATCACACGAGCGAAACCTTATATGCACTAACCAACTGCGCTAAACCCAAAGGTATTTTTGAATATTTCCCTTCCAATGTTCTTCACATAGAAGAAAATGTTCTTTTTATTCTTAAGTAAAGTATGGAAATAAAAATTATCTTTCAATTTAACGCCCTTGTTCAAACCGCCTTTATTCCTTCTAACTTCCTTTTAACATCTTACTACATTTTGTGCTCTCATATAATGTAATGTGTATATGTACTGGATGGAAAATGGAAGCAGATAGCACTTTACATTAGACACATTTTTGAAAGCTTTATGTCACAAAATCATTACCACATATGGAAATATGACCATTGCATTTTTAAGAATTTAGTATCTCTTTTGAATATTTAGTAGGTTCTCTGAAATAAAATATTCATATCTAAAATAAATAGTTTTTATAGTTCTTTCCTTGTATTTTTATTTTACCTTCGTGCATATGCAGATGCTATTAAAATGGACACTGCAACTATGTACTTAAAATTCATCTTTACCTGTTAAAAGTAAAGAAAAAAAAACAATTAGAACCATATCACATTTTTACTAAATGTGTTGATTTAAATCTCATTAAAGAAACATTAAAACACAATTACATTAAAGTCAAAATTAAAATATCATGATTCAGATAGAGCATATGCAATTCTAAACTGCTTTCCATTTTACTGCTGTTGCTTTGTTCACTTGGTATCCATTGTTGATAAGCATACCTAAGTAGGCTCAGGGACTGGAGCTAGCTGCTGATTGGTTGCACAAATATGGCTGTTGTCATTGGATTACCGATGTGTTAAACTAGCTCCAAATAGTGCACTGCTACTCCTTCAATAAAGGATACCAATAAAATAAAGCTAAATTGATATTAGAAGTAAATTGCCAAGATGTTTAAAATTGCATTGACATGAGATTAGTGGTTTCATGTCCCTTTAATAAAATAGATTTTTAATCATTCAGTTGCACAAAATAATGTTTTTGATATTTGCAAACTGTTTTATTCTATTATCTGGTTTATTTTTAACATAAAACTGAGCTTAAAGGATTACAATTCCATAGAACATGTCAGTATTAATTTATAGATATAGATATTGTTCTGTCATGTACAACTACAAGATTACTAATATCCCTTATTGCTAATTATTTTCATGATTACACCACAAAGCCTTATAATGTTTAGTATTCAGTGTGATGTTATAAATAAGCATCTGATTAATTTAATTGTTATTAATAATATTGTGTTGTTTCTTTACTCTGGTGCCATAAAAAAGTGAGTTACCAGTATTAAAAATCTATACTAAATTTAAAATAAAGGTCACTCTCATAAGAAGTATAAATAAAATTGTTACAAATATATAAGTATAAGATATAACATTTGCTTACCAGGATCTCAGGATATTGTTATAGGTTATCAGATATCTTGATGTGATAATCTCTTAGGTGTGAGGGATTTACACCTTATATACAGTATCTGTGTCTAATTAGTAATATATATTCAAATTATCCTGAACACATTTTCTAATAATATTGTAAATTAATATTTGTGTTAAATGATTCCAGCAAAGTCATTCACTTTATAAAAGCAAATAATATCATCACCTTAATTAAAGCCAAACATTACAGATTCAGATTTTTATTAAAAAACATGATGTAACAACTGACTATGATTTGTTTAATATATTTGTATTGTAAAGAGTGTATGATTAGTTAGCTTTTTGTCCATATGTGTTTTAGTATGTGTCTTTAACTATTTGTGTGTGTTACAGATAAATGGATAGATGATAGATAGATAGATAGATATAATAAATAGATAGATAGATAGATAGATAGATAGATAGAATAGATGCTCATTTTATTAATTAACTTTAGTAGAACACATTTATTTATTTACATTAAAATCTGACATATGAAGAATAAAATATTGATTAATAAGTGTTATAAAAAGAATTTATTGAACATGATTCGTGTTTCTTTCTTGATTTAGAAAGAGCATGCCATTTTAAAAACTTTCTAATTTACTTCTATTATCTAGTTTGCTCCATTCTCTTGATTTAATTTGCTGATAAGCATATCTAGATATGCTCAGTAGCTGCTGATTGGTGGCTACACATAGATGCCTTGTGTGATTGGCTCACCCATGTGCATTGCTATTTCTTTAACAAAATATATATAAAGAATGAAGCAAATTAGATAATAGAAGTAAATTGGAATGTTGTTTAAATTGTATTTTCTATCTGAATCATGAAAGAAAATTTTTGGGTTTAATGTCCCTTTAACGACAATGGTTATTTTTACATTTCTGCAGTGTTTGTGTTTAGCTGTAATTTTCCTCTAACTCATTTACTGTACCCACACATATTATATACTGTTTTTCTCAACATTAAATGAACTTTCTAAAGATACCATTATTTTCATCATATCTTATAATTTACTATAATTTTTTTTTATAAAATATGATGAAAAAATGGAAAAAAACACACTTTTTCTAACTTTGACCCCCAAAATCTATTACACATCTACAACCACCAAAAAACACCCATGCTAAATAGTTTCAAATATTTGTCTTGAGTTTAGAAATACCCAATGTTTATATGCCCCTTGCTTTTTTTGCAAGTTATAGGGCAATAAGTACAAGTAGCACGTTGCTATTTCAAAACCATTTTTTTTTCAAAACTAGCGATAGTTATATTGGAACACTGATATCTGTCAGGAATCACTGAATAACCATTCACATGTATATATTTTTAAAAAGAAGACAACCTAAGGTATTAAACTTGGGGTATTTTGACTCTCTTCATGCAACCATTTTACCACCAATCAATGCAAAAGTTTTAAAAGAAAAAAAATAAGTGGTGAATTTTTGACAAAATAGCAATTTAAGAATACATGTACTGAGAACGTTAAGGGTTACTGCCAAATAACAACCCAATATTAGTGATGTCGCAAACAGTTCGCCGGAGAACAGTTCCCGGCGAACATAGCTGCGGGCGAACATATGCGATGTTCGATCCGCCCCCTATTCTTTATCATTGAGTAAACTTTGACCTTGTATCTCACAGCCTGATGATACATTTCAGCCAATCAGCAGCAGACACTCCCTCACAAACCCTCCCAGCTTCTGGGCAGCAGCCATTTTAGATTCATTACGATCTTGCTTTCTTAGTGAGAGGAGGTTTAGTGTTGCTGCTGCTGACATTATAGGGAAATAGATAGCTAGGCTAGTGTATTTAGTGTCCAGTACAGTCCTGAAGGACTCATCTAATCTCTGCTGTAAGGACAGCACCCCAAAAAGCCCTTTTGGTTAATTGCTCTGTGCCAGCCACCACTCATATCTGCTTAACAACAAAACTTTTAAATCATTTTGCTAGTGTAATCTAATTTCATTTTCTATCAGGCCTGTGTGTCAGGCTTACACAGCATATACTGTGGTTAATTGCTCTGTGCCAGCAGCCACCACTCATATCTGCTTAACATTATTGTATATTTAAAAAAAAAAAAAAATTAAATCATTTTGCTAGTGTAATCTAATTTCATTTTCTATCAGGCCTGCGTCTCAGGCTCACACAGCATATACTGTGGTTAATTGCTCTGTGCCAGCCACCACTCATATGTGCTTAACATTAGTGTAAATTTAAACCAAAAAACTTTTAATTCATTTTGCTAGTGTAATCTAATTTAATTTTCTATCAGGCCTGTGTGTCAGGCTCACACAGCATAGACTGTGGTTAATTGCTCTGTGCCACCACTGATATCTGCTTAACAATCATTAGTGTAAATTTAAAAAAAAAAACTTTAAAATCATTTTGCTAGTTTAATCTAATTTCATTTTCTATCAGGCCTGTGTGTCAGTCTCACACAGCATATACTGTGCTTAATTGCTGTGCCAGCCACCACTCATATCTGCTTAACATTATTGTAAATTTAAAAAAAAAAACTTTTAAATCATTTTGCTAGTGTAATTTTCCATCAGGCCTGTGTGTCAGGCCCACATCATATAGTGTGATTACTAGCTCTTTTTTCCACCACTTATATCTGGTGTAACATTAGTGTAAAATTTTAATAATTTTTTTCTTTTACTTCAGTCCTTTTATAGTGTTATTTAATGTTGGTTGCCAGGCCAGTCTGGGTGCCATTAGTGCCAGCCTGTGTGTCAGGCTGCCATCATATACTGTGCCTACTTCCATCCTCAGTGCCAGTCCACCACTCCTATCTGGTGTAACATTATTTTAAATTTTGTAAAAAAAAATATTTTACATCAGTCTTCTAGTGTTATTTAATTTTAGTTGCCAGGCCAGCCTGCCACTAGTGCCAGCCTGTGCGTCAGGCTGCCAGCACATACTCTGCCTACTTCTATCCTGAGTGCCATCACTCCTATCTGTTGTAACATTACTGTAATTTTTTTAAAAACATTTTTTTACATCAGTCTTCTATTGTTATTTAATTGCAGTTGCCTGTCTGCCAGCGTGTGTGCCAGGCCCACTTTCCAACTAGTGCCACCAATCATATTTATAATAACAGTAGTGTAAATATTTAAAATAAAAACTTTTTTGACTGTGAATCATCAGTCTGCTAGTGCAATTGAATTGCAGTTGCCTGCCTGCCAGCGTGTGTGCCAGGCCCACTTGCCAACTAGTGTGACCAATCATATTTGTTATAACAGTAGTGTTAATATTTAAAATTAAAACTTTTTTGACTGTGAATCATCAGTCTGCTAGTGCAATTGAATTGCAGTTGCCTGCCTGCCAGCGTGTGTGCCAGGCCCACTTGCCAACTAGTGCCACCAATCATATTTGTTATTACAGTAGTGTTAATATTTAAAATTAAAACCTTTTTGACTGTGAATCATCAGTCTGCTAGTGCAATTGAATTGCAGTTTCCTGCCTGCCAGCTTGTGTGCCAGGCCCACTTGCCAACAAGTGCCACCAATCATATTTGTTATAACAGTATTTTAAATATTTAAAAAAAAAACTTTTTTGACTGTGAAGCATCAGTCAGCTAGTGTAATATAATTGCAGCTGCCTTCCTCCCAGCGTGTGTGCCAGGCCAACTTGCCAACTAGTGCCACCAATCATATTTGTTATAACAGTAGTGTAAAAATTACAAAAAAAATATTTTTTGACTGTGAAAGATCAGTCTGCTAGTGTAATCTAATTGAAGTTTCCTGCCTGCCAGCGTGTGTGCCAGGCCCACTTGCTGCCAACTATTGCCACCAATCATATTTGTTATAACAGTTTTGAAAATATTTAAAATCAAAACTTTTTTGACTGTGAATCATCAGTCTGCTAGTGCAATTGAATTGCAGTTGCCTGCCTGCCAGCGTGTTTGCCAGGCCCACTTTCCAACTAGTCCCACCAATCATATTTGTTATAACAGTAGTGTAAATATTTAAAAAAAAAAAAAATTGACTGTGAAACATCAGTCTGCTAGTGCAATTGAATTGCAGTTGCCTGCCTGCCAGCGTGTGTGCAAGGCCCACTTGCCAAGTTAGTGGCACCACTCATAACCCACGTTATTCCAAACAATTTAGGAATGTTAGGTGATTTAGGCCCTTTATGGCTTAAAACCAGACTCTGCATCAACTATGTAATTTTTCGTGGGAGTTTTGCCATGGATCCCCCTCCGGCATGCAAGAGTCCAGGTGTTCGTCCCCATAAAACATCTTTTCCATCACTATTGTGGCCAGAAAGAGTCCCTGTGGGTTTTAAAATTCGCCTGCCCATTGAAGTCAATGGCGGTTCGCCCGGTTCGCCGGTTTGCAAACATTTGCGGAAGTTCGCGTTCGTCGTTTGCGAACGCAAAATTTTAGGTTCGCGACATCACTACCCAATATGTGTTTAGCCACATCTCCTGAGTACAGTGATACCACCCATGTATGGGTGTGTCAGGTTCTCTGGTGGCTAAAAGGCCTTATTTTTAGGGGGCGCATTCCAGTTTTCCAACTTGGAATTTTCATCTCTCATCATGCACCCATGTCCTATTTGGAACATTTCTGAAGCCGGCCAATGTAATTTACCCCAACAAACCATATATTTTTGAAAAGAAGACACCCTAGGGTATTTTAAATGCTGGTATTTTAACACTTTCCATGCACTAATTCAACCACCAGTCTTTGTCAAACTTTTGGGTAGTCATTTGTTTGTGTTATTTTTCATACGCATTGTACTTTAGGCATGGATTCTCAATTCCTGTTATGTGTTACTGCCAAAAAACACCTAAATATGTGTTCAACAACATCTCTTGAGTACAGTGATGCCACCCATGAATAGGTTTGTCTGGTTCTCAGGGGCTAAAAGGCCTTATTTTTACTGGGCGCATCCCAGTTTTCCAACTTGAAATGTTCACATCTGTCATCATGAAACATTGTCCTATTTGGAACATTTCTGAAGCTGGCCAATGTAATTTACCCCAACAAACCATATATGTTTGAAAAGTAGACACCCTAGGGTATTTCAAATGCTGGTATTTTAACACTTTCCATGCACTAATTCAACCACCAGTCTTTGTCAAACTTTTGGGTAGTCATTTTTTTGTGTTATTTTTCATACACATTGTTCTTTAGGCATGGATTCTCAATTCCTGTTATATGTTACTGCCAAAAAACACCTCAATATGTGTTCAACAACATCTTTTGAGTACAGTGATACCACCCATGTATAGGTGTGTCGGGTTCTCTGGGGGCTAAAAGGCCTTATTTTTAGGGGGCGCATTCCAGTTTTCCAACTTGGAATTTTCATCTGTCATCATGCACCCATGTCCTATCTGGAACATTTATGAAGCTGGCCAATGTAATTTACCCCAACAAACCATATATTTTTGAAAAGTAGACACCCTAGGGTATTTCAAATGCTGGTATTTTAACACTTTCCATGCACTAATTCAACCACCAGTCTTTGTCAAACTTTTGGGTAGTCATTTGTTTGTGTTATTTTTCATACACATTGTACTTTAGGCATGGATTCTCAATTCCTGTTATGTGTTACTGCTAAAAAACACCTAAATATCTGATCAACAACATCTTCTGAGTACAGTGGTGTCACCCATGATTAGGTTTGTCTGGTTCTCAGGGGGCTAAAATGCCTTATTTTTAATGGGCGCATCCCAGTTTTCCAACTTGACATTTTCACATCTGTCATCATGAACCATGTCCTATTTGGAACATTTCTGAAGCTGGCCAATGTAATTTACCCCCTACAAACCATATATGTTTGAAATGTAGACACCCTACAGTATTTCAAATGCTGGTATTTTAACACTTTCCATGCACTAATTCAACCAACAGTCTTTGTCAAACTTTTGGGTAGTCATTTTTTTGTGTTATTTTTCATGCACATTGTATTTTTGGCATGGATTCTCAATTCCTGTTATGTGTTACTGCCAAAAAACACCTCAATATGTGTTCAACAACATCTCCTGAGTACAGTAATTCCACCCATGAATAGGTTTGTCTGGTTCTCAGGGGGCTAAAAGGCCTTATTTTTAAGGGTCGCATCCCAGTTTTCCAACTTTACATTTTCACATCTGTCATCATGCACCCATGTCTTATTTGGAACATTTCTGAAGCCGGCCAATGTAATTTACCCCCAACAAACCATATATTTTTGAAAAATAGACATTCTAGGGTATTTCAAATGCTGGTATTTTAACACTTTCTATGCACTAATTAAACCACCAGTCTTTGTCAAACTTTTGGATAGTAATTTTTATGTGTTATTTTTCATAAACATTGTACTTTAGGCATGGATTCTCAATTCTTGTTATGTGTTACTGCCAAAAAAACACCTCAATATGTGTTCAACAACATCTCCTGAGTACAGTGATACCACCTATGTATAGGTGTGTCAGGTTTTCTGGGGGCTAAAAGGCCTTATTTTTAGTGGGTGCATTCCAGTTTTCCAACTTGAAATTTTCACATCTGTCATCATGCACATTTCTGAAGCTGGCCAATATAATTTACCCCCAAAAAACCATATATGTTTGAAAAGTAGATACCCTAGGGTATTTCAAATGCTGGTATTTTAACACTTTCCATGCACTAATTCAACCACCAGTCTTTGTCAAACTTTTGGGTAGTCATTTTTTTGTGTTATTTTTCATACACATTGTAATTTAGGCATGGATTTTCAATTCCTGTTATGTGTTACTGCCAAAAAAACACCTCAAAATATGTTCAACAACATCTCCTGAGTACAGTGATGCTACCCATGTATAGGTGTGTTGGGTTCTCTGGGGGCTAAAAGGCCTTATTTTTAGGGGGCGCATTCCAGTTTTCCAATTTGAAATTTTCACATTTGTCATTATGCACCCATGTCCTATTTGGGTAATTTCTGAAGCCGGCCAATGTAATTTATCCTCAACAAACCATATATTTTTTAAAAGTAGACACCCAATGGTATTTCAAATGCTGGTATTTTAACACTTTCCATGCACTAATTCAACCACCAGTCTTTGTCAAACTTTTGGGTAGTCATTTTTTTGTGTTATTTTTCATACACATTGTATTTTAGGCATGGATTCTCAATTTCTGTTATGTGTTACTGCCAAAAAAAAACACCTCAATATGTGTTCAACAACATCTCCTGAGTACAGTGATTCCACCCATGAATAGGTTTGTCTGGTTCTCAGGGGGCTTAAAGGCCTTATTTTTCTGAAGTCAACCAATGTAATTTACCCCTAACAAACCCAATATTTTTGAAAAGTACACACCCTAGGGTATTTCAAATGCTGGTCTTTTAACACTGTCTATGCACTTATTCAACTGCCAGTCTTTGGAGAAAGTGTGTGGTGGTATTTTTTATATTTACACACACATTGCTTTTTGGCTGTGATTTTGGAGAACTTGGTAAAGTTTATGCAAGCAAACAGTCTAGGTTGTTTTCTGTAAGACCTCCTGAGTACACCTATGCCCCTCCATGCATAGGTTTGCAAGGAATTTTGGAAAGGATCTGTTAGAATTTTATGACTTGTAAATTTAGTTTTAAAGTGAGAGTATTTTTCTGATAGGCCTATCTTTAGTTTGGGGCCAATCGCATACCCCAGGTCTATTTATTGGCATGAAAGTGTATATATTTGAAATGTTGACACCCCAAGGTATTGTATATGGAGTGCTTTGATGCCTTTGATGGAACCGATTTAGCCAAAAAAATTGGAGACAGTGTATAGTGGTAATTTTTCAATTTTCAGTTTTGCACACACACTGCTTTTTTGACTGATTTAGGAGAGCCTGTTGTAAGTTATTGCAAAAAAACACTCCAGGTTGTTTTATGTAAGACCTCCTGAGTACACCTATGCCCCCCATGCATAGGTTTACCAGGATTTTGGGAAGGTTCTGTTAGAATTTTATGACTTGTAATTTTAGTTAAAAGTGAGAGTATTTCTTCTGATAGGCCTATCTTTAGAATGTGTATAGTGTATAGTGGTAATTTTTCAATTTTCAGTTTTGCATACACACTGCTTTTTGACTGATTTAGGAGAGCCTGTTGTAAGTTATTGCAAAGAAAAACACTCCACATTGTTTTCTGCAAGGCCCCTGAGTACACCCATAAACCCCATGCATAGGTTTATTAAAAAAATAAAAATAAAAAAGACAATTTTAGAACTTGCTCATAAAAATGGAACAGTAAAATGTAAAAGTCTGGAGCAGTAAAAGTAAAATAAAATAATAAATTTAGGAACAGTAAATGTAAAAAAAAAAAAAAAAAATCACCAATGTATAGTAGCGTTTGAAGCAGTCACCAATGCAGAGTCCAGGTTGTCCAGGGCAATCAGGACAGTAGAATATGGTATCCTTTCTCAGCCCCCTTGTATAACAGACTGCATCTTTTTTGTGGTTTCTGATGTGTGGTAGTATGGGGAATTTTAAAAATAAAGTGAGTAGCCCCAACTCTGCTTTCCCTCATCACCGCCCATGGAGCAGGTGCATCTTGGTACAAAATCCCCAAAATGACCTGGAGCTGGAACTGCAAAAAAATGAGTTTCATTTCGGGGTTTGCTTTTTTGTTCTACAAGAAGGCGTTGTAGGTTGCAATTTGCATTAGATAAATTGCAAACTTTTTGTACCAGGCCCTTGTCTTCCACATAATTAGGTAGGACTGAAGCAGTTGATCTGCCAGATCAACCCCACCCATATGCCGGTTATAGGCCTTGATGCACACTGGCTTGCTTGTGTCCTTAGCTCTGCCATGTACAGAGACCTCCACAATCCTTTCAGTGTGGATGGTGCTGAGAAGGTATACATCCTTCTTGTCTCTATATTTGAGTGCCAAGAGCTCCTCTTGGCACAGAGGTGAGGTCTCCCCCCTTCGTAGCCGAGTGCGTGACAGTTGCTCTGGGAATCCTATGCAGTTCTTACGGATAGTACCGCAAGCTACTGTATCAAAACAATACAGTAGCTTGAACAAAAGGACACTTGTATAGAAATTATCAAGATACAAGTGGTACCCTTTGTTCATTAGGGGTTGAATTAGGTCCCAGACAATCTTGCCACTGGTTCCCATATGTTCTGGGCAACCTCGAGGGTCAAGGTGGGTATCCTTTCCCTCATACACCCGGAAGACCTGAGCATACCCACTGTCGCTCTCACAGAGCTTATACACTTTCACTCCATACCTGGAGCACTTGGAAGGAATATACTGCTTGAATCACAGCCTTCCCTTATACTTCATCAGGGATTCATCTATGCAGATATTCTTTTCAGGTGTATAAGCCTCTGCAAACCGGGCAGTGAAGTGGGTAATCAGGGGTGAATCTTGTACAGCCTGTCAAACTGGGGTGCTCCCTAGGGACGCAAAGGCTGTTGTCATTAAAATGCATGCAATTAAGTATCATTTCATGCCTTTGCCTAGGCATAGACTGTCTGTAAATGGGAGTACAGCAGATGGGGCTAGTGCTCCAGTGGGAGCGGATGGATGGCTTCTTGATTATGCCCATCAGCATTGTGAGTGCCCAGAATTTTAGAAATTCTAGCACGTCAATGGGGGCCCATTGCTGCTTTGCCCCAAAAGACTGAGGCTTAGCAGCATGGAATTGCTGGGCATACACATTAGTTTGGGAGACAATGTTCCCCAAAACATCACCCCCCAGAAAAAGCTGCATAAATTGAAGGGGGATAATTCCTGTGACATCCAGATTGATGCCAGTATTTTCTGTGAAAGAAGGGATATCTGGCCTCTGGAGATTAGGCACTACCCACTCCTCAGCAGCTGGAGCAACACGTCTCCTTCTGGCAGGGGGCTCAGAAGCCACAGATACATCACTAGCGCTAGATTCATTTCTAGATACACTTATTTCACTAGATGATGTATCTGAGCACTGACCAGGGTCAAAATCAGAGCCTGCATCAGAGGCAGAGGCCTCAGAATCTGAAGCCAGCGTCAGCAGTATAAAAAAGCTGTGCCATTATAAATATATATTAATGCCTAAAGCAGTGATCTACGCACAGAAGGGGTTAATGACTTTTACAAACAAATTAAATAGCAGTGATATCAATGCCTAATGCAGTTATCTGCGGCAAAAAAGGGGTTAATGGCTTTTACAAACAAATTAAATAGCAGTGATATCAATGCCTAAAGCAGTGATCTGCGGCACAAAAGGGGTTAATGGCTTTGGGTCTTACAATAAAATGAATTAATGCCTAAAGCAGTGATCTACGCACAGAACCTACGTTAATGGCTCTTACAAAAACATTAAATAAATTTACATCAATGCCTAAGAAGTGATAAAGCAGTTATCTGCACCACAAAATGGGTTAATGGCTATTATAAGAGACTTTGGGTCTTACAATAAAATTCAATAAATATTAATCACTGCCTAAAGCAGTGATCTGCGCACAGAAGCGGTTAATGGCTCTTAGAAGAGCCTGTATATCAATGTCTAAGCAGTTATATCAAAACCTAAAAATATTAAATATAAATCAATACCTAAAGCAGTAATATACGGCACAATAAAATTAATAAAAAAAATATTTTTTTAACGTAACCCCTAAAAAAATGCACAGACAGCAAAAAAAGTGCTGCTGTGTGCTCCTGTGCTAGATCAATGCTAATGCTTATGCAGAGATCAATGACACAGACAGGGTTACAAAATTATATATATATATATATATATATATATATATATATATATATATATATATATATATATATATATATATATATATATATATATACCGTATTTTTCGCTCCATAAAACGCACCTGACCATAAGACGCACCTACTTTTTTGGAGGAGGAAAACAAGAAAAAAAATATTCTGAACAGAGGGGGGAGAGAGCAACAACGGTGGAGTAAAAAGAGCGGGAGAGACCACTGAAAGAAGGTAGAGAGAACAATGAAAGTGTGGGAGAGAAACACCACTGAATACACACACAGATACATTAAAATTATGCTTTTACAAATCTGATTACAGAAGATTTGGGAATATTAAAAGCAAAATACTGTGCCTGTGGTACTCCTTTAAATCACACTGCCCTTTTAATATCATATTCCGACTGTCCCAAGAAGCAGCTGTAACAGGCAGCCTTCCTTTATCTATCTCTAGCTGACAGACACTATAGAAGCTGATACTCACAGGGCTGGAAACATCTATCCATAGATCAGCCTATGTATACAAAAATTTGGAGATTTTCACTTTACCCTCTATTAAATTCACACATACTAGCGCAACGGTTAGATTTCATGACATCTAAATCAAATTCACATCTCCATATCCCTATCGTAAGGTGCTCCAGCCTGTTGTAATATTTGTACTTTAATACCGTTTGCCTACTTGTCTGTACCTGAAACAATTAGGGGATCTGTATTTAGGAACCTTGCAGCTATCTTCTGAGACAAATTGCTGCATTTTCATAAAGCCAACCATACTCAGTTACGGTACTTCCTGATGCGAGTGCAAAAAGGAGGCTGTCCTCTGATACCGCTTATGGTGTGTCAGAGTGTTTGCATACGTAGCGCTGATCCAGTTGTAAAGGAAGCGCTCTTACTAGCCAATCAGGATTGTTCCTATATCTTCTCCTTACTTGATTGGCTAAACCATATTTTGCTAAAACCTGCTATCTTAAATTATATCAGGGATTACTGTATGCATGGCTCACTCAATACACTTTTGGGGCAAACGTTTATTGCATGAGTGAGCCATGCATACAGTGGAGCCGGTGCGACTGTACATACACTGGGGACCATTTGCCTCAAAAGTGTATTGAGCGAGCCAGGCATACAGCAGTATATGGGACCTACAGACAGAGCCGTTTTCAGGGGCAGGCACTATGGGCAGATGCCAGGGGCACTTTAAGGGTGGGGCGTTCAAATAAAATTAAAAATGCACTTTTGTCTGCAGACCCTAAAACCTTCCCTGGCTGAACCTCCTCCATTGCGCTGCGCAGCAACTATATAACAGGTGCTATGTGTATAGCGCTGTAAATGAAAGAAAAACTACACTACCTCACACAAACGTTTGGGGTTAAGAGGTCCTACATGCATGTACAGCCCACCCCTCTATACCTGCGGTACCAGTTAACCTAAAAATGCAAGCACAGAGCCTGCATTCACTCCATAAGACACACAGACATTTCTCTTTACTTTTGAGAGGGAAAAAAGTGCGTCTTATGGAGCGATAAATACGGTATATATATATATATATATAAATAAATAAGTTCTCCCCAAACACGAGGACAAAGGCGGCTGAAGAATCCACGGCTGGTTCAAAAGAGTTTATTGAGGCAAGGTGCTTAGTACAAAAGGTGAGTGCAAAGCCTTAACACCTTTGTCCGGTATGAGAGTGCAGTTCCCTTCCGTGTTTTCCATATGTCTAGGGTGTGGTTACATATTCCTGTGCACCCTTCCCTTGTTTTCAGTTTGTTTGGATTTGAAAGCTTGCATCGTGTGGCTGTTTTAGGGTCTCAGGTATTGGAAAGAACCTTGACGTGGTACCTGAGCTTGTCCCATTTGGCCAGATGCGGTGACTAACCTTTCCTTTTTTGCTTTTAAATCTTAGCTGAGAGCTTGCAAGTGAGTGCTGGGTTTTCTCTGTGTGTTGTATTAATTTGTTTTGTAATTTTCCCTATGGTTCTTGCACCCAGACCTGTCTGGGGTTAACTGCTTGTGGCTCTGGGGACAGCACAGCTTCCTGTGAGTGCCAGTGGCACCCAGGGCTGAGCATGTTGCAGGGTCATGGGATGTGTACCCGTTCCGGTATGAGAGTGCAGTTCCCTTCCGTGTTTTGTATATATATATATATATATATATATATACTGTATATATAAAAATATATAGATATATATATATATACCAAAAACAGAGTGGCTCTGATAGTTCTCAAATTTAAACACAATAACACTCTCTCCCTATAAAAACAGATCTGTCTCTCTCCTTTACTAAACCACAAGTGAGGAGAGGGAGGCAGATCCATGGTGGTCATAGTCAATATTTACAAATATTGACTTGATCAGGCAAATGGTGATCACTCTAATAAGTGATCACATTTACCGAAACATTACCATAAATTAAACTGTACTATATTTTTCCAAATCCAGGGAGTGCCGTCCCTGCTTATAATATAAGCAGTCCCGCCTCTGATGAAAAAGCTGTTTGAGCTTTGAAACGCGTCAGGCAACTCTGCGGTGTTGTTCCGGCTGCTTTTTAACTTACTGATCAGTATTTTTATTTAGTTTTTATTTCGATTCAATTTCTACAACACGTTTTAAGCTAACTTGCCTGAGGAAACAGAGTGGTAGCTCTGAGAAACGCGTAGCGAATTCTACTGATTTTTATTGTACACTGTTATATCTTTATATAAAGTGTTTTTTATATATATCTGGAGTCTCCTGGATTTTTTATCTGAACATTTTGAATACATTGGACCATCTTTCACCAGAGTGGTATGTGCGCTGGGCCACTTTTAATATACCCAGCTTGCTTCATTAGCACTACAGTGTGCTCTATACTTTGTGAGTATATCTCTGAAGGGTTAAGCTGGTGGGTTCACACTCTGCTTACTAATTCCACACTAGGAGTCGCCCTCTGTATATCTTTTTACTTTTCAGATAATTTTGGAAATCTACTAAGAGGAGCTGCCCTAGCATTCTAATGCACAGTCAACTGGGACACTGATAAGTTTCCAGACTGCTTATCTAGGCATTATCTTTGCCTTCACTACATGTGAGTACAAAATCTATATCTCATTTTATTTATCCTTATATATACTGGCTACACTAGGAGGCGCCCTTTCTTTTTTTGTTTCATTTGTTTTATATACATTCATTATACTGAATTCATTCTATTATACTGAATATGAATAGCAGCATTAACTCGATATAGATACGTTGAAGCTGACCATCTTTTCTGTTAACCTATGAGCGTCAGAATTCATACCGTGTACTAATGATACCTCATATATACTGAGGTTCCCTTTGTGAGTACCTTTGTTTATGTAATAAAGCATCATTTAATTTATACAGAGTTATGCTATGTTCATTTTGTTTTAACTTCTCCTACATGCACATCTGACCGGATATTCAATCCCACAGAGAGGGAACAGATACACAACCAGTGTTCTCCAAGAGGCAAATCGTTACAAGGAGATCTGACACCAATGATACCTCATAGTCAGTGAGGTTCCCTTTGTGAGTATATTTGTGTATTTATCTGGCTAGCGCTGTACCGTAACAGGATTACACTATGTCTGCATCTTTCTTATTCTTCTATATGTGAACAACGCGAGGAACTAAGTCAAGTGGGAGGAATAGATCAGCAATCTGACATGTACTTCCCAACGCCCAGTACCGAGCGAAGAGACTAACTAAGAGAAAGAAACTGGTGTAATTCCTGCGATCAAACACTCTACAATTGCCTCATTTGATTGAGGGTTCAAATTGTAAGTAGCTAGGATAAGACACATACGAGGACCTCCTTAATCAACTTTAAAGTGGGACTGTTCTTGAATTGAAAGACTCTTGCCTATGTGTTAGAACCTTTCTGTCCTTATTGTCTAATAGTAAATAGACCGGGTGCTGTCTCTTATTTTTATTTCCTGGGGTCAGACACCTAGTTATAAGGTTCTTCCTGAAAAGTAACTGAACAGATTAGATATTCTATGTCAGATTGTCTTTAACACCGCACTTCCCTCTGTACAAATCATTTGTATCCATGCATTTATATGTTTAATCCCTAGTAGTGGTTTCTTGTTGATTAGAAAACATATCCTGTTCCCATCTTTTATAGTATCTGAATACATCCAATCATAGCAGATTATTTGAATTGACAGGGAAACTGAAAAATGAGTTTTCTTTCAACGTATTCTATCTTAGTTTAGCTCTGGAAACTGTATATTATTTTACACAAAGATATATATATATATATATATATATATATATATATATATATATATATATATATAATGTGTTATTGTTAAAATCTCTCTCTCTCTTTCTCTCTTTTTCGCCCTCTTTCTCTCTCTTTCTCTCTCTTTCTCTCTCTCTCTTTCTCTCTCTCTCTCCCATGCTCTCTCTGTCTCTTTTTCTCTCTCTCTTAATCTCTCTCTTTCTCACTTTATTTCTTTCTCACTTTCTTTCTTTCTCTCTTTCTATCTCTCTTTTTCACTTTCTTCATTTCTCTCACTTTCTCTCTTCAAACACACAAACACACTTTGCTCTCTCTCACACACACTCCTCTCATACACACTCCTCTCATACACAAACACACTTATTTCTCTCACACACAGACCTCTCACACACAAACACACTTATTTCTCTCACACACAGTCCTCTCACACACAAACACACTTATTTCTCTCACACACAGTCCTCTCACACACAAACACACTTATTTCTCTCACACACAGTCCTCTCACACACAAACACACTTATTTCTCTCACACACAGTCCTCTCACACACAAACACACTTATTTCTCCCAAACACACACTACTGCTGCTACTACTACTACTACTACTACTACTACTATACTTACTGTTAGGTAATATCGGCAGACTTGCTGGGCCTATGGCTCTTATCTGCCATCAATATCTATGTTTCTATGTTTCTTTGATACTACAGTACTTTATACTGGCCATGGTGCATTGCAGATTCTCCACTCTTACGCAAGCTTCTATGATTTCCTCTCATAGCCTACTTCTAATGATGTTGACCAAATCATACCTCCCCAGTTACGTGGCTCTCAGCACATACACCTATATCAGAGCCTATGGCCTCTATTTATCAAGCTGTCAACCGTAAATATGCTGGAATTCCGCAGCGTATTTGTGGCGAGCCTGATTTGCCGTAGTTATCAAAACCTACAGACCGGCAAAAGTAGAATTTAGTGACGTAACATACGATCCGGCGGACTCAGCCCGACACAGATCAATGGTTATGTCACTCCAGATGTTCTGAACACAAGCTGTCAACTATTTCTTAAAAAGGGACACAGATCTGAGTGATCAAGAAATTGATTATCTATGTGAAATCTTGCAATTTTTGCTTTCGCATAATTATTTTATGTTCAACAAAGAGTAATTCTTACAAACCAGGGGGACCGCCATGGGGGAAAATTTGCCCCTGCATTTGCAAATATTTATGTCTCGTGGTGGGAACTAACTTATATTTTTTCAACTAATAACCCTTGGATGGATGAAGTAGTGCTTTTTGTTCGTTACATAGATGACTTGTTGCTAATTATGAGTAATGATGAAAAAGTTGTCAATTTGGATGATTTGTTGTCATATTTGAGTGATAATCTTATGGGTTTGAAATTTACAGGTGAACAGAATAGCAAGCAGATAAATTATTTAGATCTCACTTTACAAATAGTAACACAAACCTATAGGAAACCAGTGGCAGGCAATACTATTTTGCATGCGGCATCTCAACATCCAGAACATGTTAAAAAAGCCATCCCAAGAGGGCAGTTTATAAGGCTACGCAGGAATACCAAGGATGACTCTATCTATGAAAAACAGTTGTTAGAGCTAAAAGACAGACTTATTAGGAGAGGCTATAATCCAAATAGGCTTGAACAATGTAGATTAGCAGTTAAAGTTTATATTAAACAAGCAACTACTACACATAAACCAAAACAAGGCACTGATGACACAATAGTCTTCACTACAGAGTATTCCACAAATTATGATGCGGTAGTAAAGATCTTAAAGAAACATTCACATGTCCTATTGGGTGACGACATCCTTAAACCATTTGTGAAGAATTTTAGGTATGTCTCCAGGAAACCTAAGACATTAGGAAAAGTACTTGCTCCCAGTATGGTCACTGATACAGTGAGTGTCCCCTCAGGGGATTGGCTATCAAAAAAGGGCCTATTTAAATGTGGTAGCAGAGATTGCTTGATTTGCCCTAATCTCATTAGGGGTATACATTTTTCTTCAAGTGTGGACAACAAACAATATGTCATAGATTTTTATGCGAACTGCAAAACCAGATTTGCTATCTACCTTTTGACTTGCAATATTTGCAAAAGTCAATATGTAGGTAAAACCTCACATGAAGTTAGAACTAGGTATGGGGAACATGTAAGAGACGTTAAATACTATTCCAAGGACTCAGCAGTTGCTAGACACTTCAATGGTTTGCATTTCACCCACAAGGCTGACATTTCAGTTCAAATTATTGATATCGTCAAAGTTCCTATTAGAGGAGGTAATAGGCAAAAAATATTAGATAAGAAAGAAATATTTTGGATAATTAAGCTTAACACATGCCAACCTCATGGAATGAATAAAGCATGCGATATAAATTACCTTATTGATAATTGATCAGGTACATTGTACATATGTGGCCATAATTAGATATTGCTTTTCTAACTTATTCAGTTTTTCTAAGACCGGACTGGGTTCAAGTATAATGAAATTCCTATAGTGTACATATCTAGTAAATATATCAATTAATGAAGACAAGGATTCCATTTGTCATTATTATCATAATTTTTTATATTTGGTATCCATTAATTAATCATCATGTTTAGGCACCTTATGACTCCACCTAATTGTTCTAGTATGTCAGAATCTGTATATATATTTTTTGTAAGTCATCCCAATGTAAATTTGTCTATGTTTTTAACATGTTTTTGTTTTTAATCATGTTTTACACATAAAGGGTTAATGGTTTTTCTTCTCTTTAAAAAGGCACCTCACACTAGGTGCTGCAGCCTATGAATAAGCGCCACTAGAGGGCGTGAAACGCGTCAGGCTTGTTTGTTTTTTCTCCCCCCCTGTCTCAGTGTACAGCCTATTTGTGTATTTTAATACATATTTTTTCATTAAAGTTTTTCTTTTTTTACTTTATTTAGTTGCGCTTATTTGGTTATTGGAGCGCCTGCCATTTGCCCTCCTGTCTTAACCCTAACACCCCCCTAACTTAAATACAATTTAAATAACTCTAAATAAATATTACTATAATTAATTAAATTATTCCTATTTAAAACTAAATACTTCCCTGTAAAATAATCCCTAAGATAGCTACAATATAACTAATAGTTACATTGTAGCTATCTTAAGGTTTATTTTTATTTTACAGCCAACTTTGTATTTATTTTAACTAGGTACAATAGTTATTAAATAGTTATTAATTATTTAATAACGTCCTAGTTAAAATAAAGATACATTTACCTGTAAAATAAAACCTAACCTAAGTTACAATTACACCTAACACTACACTATCATTAAAATAATTAAATAAATTAACTACAATTAAATAAAACTAATTACAATTAAATAAAATTAACTAAAGTACAAAAAAAAAAAAAACACTAAATTAAAGAAAATAAAAAAATAATTACAATAATTTTAAACTAATTGCACCTAATCTAATCCCCTAATAAAATAAAAAAGCTCCCCAAAATAATAAAAATCCCTACCCTATACTAAATAACAAATAGCCCTTAAAAGGGCTTTTTGCTGGGCATTGCCCCAAAGTAATCAGCTATTTTACCTGTAAAAATAAAATACAATACCCCCCAACATTAAAACCCACCACTCACACACCCAACCCTACTCTAAAACCCACCCAATCCCCCCTTAATAAAACCTAACACTAACCCCTTGAAGATCACCCTACCTTGAGCCGTCTTCACCCAGCCGGGCACAAGTGGACCTCCAGAGGGGAAGAAGCCTTCATCCAATCCGGGCAGAAGAGGACCTCCAGACGGGCAGAAGGCTACATCCAGGCGGCATCTTCTATCTTCATCCATCCGGAGCGGAGCGGGTCCATCTTCAAGCCAGCCGACGCAGAGCATCCTCTTCTTCCGACCACTCCCGACGAATGAAGGTTCCTTTAAATGACGTCATCCAAGATGGCATCCCTTGAATTCTGATTGGCTGATAGGATTCTATAAGCCAATCGGAATTAAGATAGGAAAAATCCTATTAGCTGATGCAATCAGCCAATAGAATTGAGCTTGCATTCTATTGGCTGTTCCAATCAGCCAATAGAAAGCAAGCTCAATCCTATTGGCTGATTGGATCAGTCAATAGGATTTTTCCTACCTTAATTCTATCAGCCAATCGGAATTCAAGGGACGCCATCTTGGATGATGTCATTTAAAGGAACCTTCATTCAGTGTTAGGACGTCGTTTGAAGAGGATGGCTCCGCGTCAGCTGGCTTGAAGATGGACCCGCTCCGGATGCAAGAAGATAGAAGATGCCGCTTGGATGAAGACTTCTGCCGGTCTGGATGTCCTCTTCTGGCCGGATCGGATGAAGACTTCTGCCCCTCTGGAGGTCCACTTGTGCCCGGCTGGGTGAAGACGGCTCAAGGTAGGGAGATCTTTAGGGGGTTAGTGTTAGTTTTTTTTAAGGGGGGATTGGGTGGGTGTTAGAGTAGGGTTGGGTGTGTGGGTGGTGGGTTTTAATGTTGGGGGGTATTGTATATTTTTTTACAGGTGAAAGAGCTGATTACTTTGGGGCAATGCCCTGCAAAAGGCCCTTTTAAGGGCTTTTTGTAATTTAGTATAGGGTAGGGAATTTTATTATTTTGGGGGCTTTTTTATTTTATTAGGGGGATTAGATTAGGTGTAATTAGCTTAAAATTCTTGTATTTCTTCTTATTTCCTGTAATTTACTGTTTGTTTGTTTTCGTAATTTAGTTTATTGAATTTAATTGTAATTAATTGTAGTTAGTTTAGGTAATTAATTTAATTGTAGTGTAGTGTTAGGTGTAATTGTAACTTAGGTTAGGATTTATTTTACAGGTATATTTGTCTTTATTTTAACTAGGTAGTTATTAAATAGTTAATAACTATTTAATAACTATTGTACCTAGTTAAAATAAATAAAAAGTTGCCTGTAAAATAAATATAAACCCTAAGCTAGATACAATGTAACTATAAGTTATATTGTAGCTAGCGTAGGGTTTATTTTATAGGTAAGTTATTAGTTATAAATAGGATAAATTTATTTAATTGTAGTAATTTTATTGAGATTATTTTAAATTATATTTAAGTTAGGGGGGTGTTATTGTTAGGTTTAGACTTAGGTTTAGGGGTTAATACCTTTAATATATTAGCGGCGACGTTGAGGGTGGCAGATTAGGGGTTAATACATGTAGGTAGGTGTTAGCGATGTTAGGGACGGCAGATTAGGGGTTAATAAAATTTAACTAGTGTTTGCGAGGCGGGAGTGCGGTGGTTTAGGGGTTAATATATTTATTAAAGTGTTTCCGATGTGTGGGGGCCTCGGTTTAGGTGTTAATAGGTAGTTTATGGGTGTTAGTGTACTTTTTAGCACTTTAGTTAACAGTTTTATGTTCCGGCATTAGCCCATAAAACTCTTAACTACTGACTTTTAAATGTGGTAGGAGTCTGGACAGGAGAGGGTCTACAGCTTGCTTCTTCCAAGACTCGTAATACCGGCGTTAGGCAAATCCCATGGAAAAGATAGAATACGCAATTGATGTAAGGGGATTTGCGGTAAGCTTGAGTCTACATTTTAATCACCTACTTTAATATTTTTGCATATTATTGCATATCTTTACTTTTTTTGCATATTTTGCGTTTTTGAATATTTTGCATATTTTATAAACCTCAAGTAATAATGTGATACATTTATGATATTTTACCGTATCTCTAGTGTTTATAATTTTGCATGGTATTACTTTTTCTGCATGTATATACATATTTTTATGCATTTATTTTCTACCAAATTTGCATTGTATATTCCAGATTCCCTTTTGAGCTTTTTCAATTATTTTGTATAACTTAAGCTATGTATTAGTATAAGGGGTTAACTTAATGTTTGGTTGTTGTGATGGGCGTGTTTTATACTTTAGGTTTTAACCTATTAGAATGTAACCTACGTTTTTTAAGTAATTCACAACTGTGACACCTAGGGCTATGATTACGGCTGATTGCCGAAACATGTAAGCCATTGGTGTCATGCTCACACATCGTTTTTCCAGTTGCACCCTCCAGCCTATGTTTGGCTATTTTAACTTTTGTCAATAAATTTCATTTTAAAGTATTTCTTGCTGAATCCTATCTTCGTTTTTGTCTTCAATTGACACCAGTTGAGGATCCTGCCTTTCCTCTTAGCGATTTTGCAACCCCGGGTGAAGACTATCATCACCCCACATGTCACTAATGACGTCACTGTTTGGAGCCCAGTGGCGCGCACCAGTACCTGGAGGGAGGTTGCACCGGGAGGAAGCAGTGCATATGCTCGCCAAGTAAGCTCTCGGTCTGTTGGTCAACAGTCTCCCCGATGTCCTGCGGAAATCCTCTGATGGCGGATGAATAAGTCTTGGATATCCTAGTGTTGCAGTACATCTGGGGTGAGTGGATATTTGGTTCTAAGTCCCGGGAACAATATCGTAAGTTGTCTTGCTTTATATATTCACCTGCAGTTTATAGGAGTTACCGCCAACCCTCTTTTTTGCTACTGTTATTGGGTAATACTAGTGATACCTGGTAGCTCCTATTTGTGAGTTGCATCTCTAATTGAGGAACTTTTGTGTGAATTATATCTGCGTTTTGTGTATATTCCATACAATATTCAGAATTTAAACATGGAGGGCCCAGTGCAACAATTTTTCTCCCTTATGCCAGCAATAGCACACGCTAATCCTGGAATGGACTGCGAGAAAATCTTTTCTGATGACAAAGCAACATTGTCATTAAGTACTTTGTTTGATTCGATGGAGACTTTATTATTTAAAGAAACAAAGGCACAGTGGGACATTTGGACATTTCAATCATATATAAAAGCCAAAATGATCCCAAGAGGATTAAGAATATACAAATGTCCCACCTTTGAGGTGGATGTTAATGATAAAGATTTTGTTAATGCATGGAATAATGTCCTGTCTGAGTGCTCACTGCAATTGATGTTATTATTAATACAGTATAGAACGCAACATCTAAATGATATCAAGGCAGAAAATGACAGCCTCCAAACAGAACTAAACACACATAGTTCAGTCCTTGATTTTCTCAAATTTGATAATATTTTGCAGGATTCTTTAGCCCATGGTAAACAGGTAATTATGGAAAAAAAAACATATCAAATTTATAAGAGATAAAACCGATTATCTAAAAAACTCTGTTTATATCTGGAACAGAAAACAATGTTTTGATTATAGACGTAGTTTACCACAGTCTAAAAATCGCAGAGGGAATCGCAGAAACTGAAATAGACAGTCTAAACAAGTAACTTTTTCGGATATTGATACTGATAGATCCTCTGATGAAAATGTATCTGGATAATAACACTGGCACAATTACCTATGCTAACACTGTGTCCAAACTACAATCAGGTATTCTGAAAAATACACCAACCTCTGCTATTATGACCCCCATACCATCACAAACAGGGGCTAGACATAAAGAAAA
The DNA here is from genome assembly GCF_027579735.1 of Bombina bombina. NCBI lineage: Eukaryota > Metazoa > Chordata > Amphibia > Anura > Bombinatoridae > Bombina > Bombina bombina. Next base: position 387,962,796 of record NC_069501.1, read on the forward strand.
AAATCAATTCTTCTAATATGAGCACTAAATATATTCCAACTGGTACATCTATTGAGCCTAAAGGTATTTAAACAGTAAATTCCAATATGCAAGGACAGTCAATAATAGATCAGGTTTTTTCCTTGGGTCAGCTACCGCAGGGAGTGGGAGGGACACATACAACCAATCAAGTCAATCAAGACAGGTATCAACTGAGAGGCAATCGCACCCAGACGAAATACAAATAAATAATGTTATTAATCTATCATCGGTTAAACTAACTAAGGATCAAATATATTTATTAGGCCTTAGATGAGGCTTTGCACCTACAGCTCAATTTGACCTGTTTCAAATGATGATAGATGTCAATTGATTTATTCGGAACATCACTCTCAGAAAATACTACTCTGATTTACCATCATCACATGTGAAAGTTGTAAGTGATCCCACTGTTCCCATACCTGAGTTTCAGACGTTTGCAGAAGTCTATGATGTTATCTCGCTTCAGAATTTGGCATCTGAAACTGAGACCATCTCGGGTCATGTGAATAGTAGAACCTCTTTCAAAAATAAATCTAGATTTTATCACATTCATAGTAGGGGCCCTGCTGTTGAGACCCCCGGTTTGGTACCCAGGCTTTCTCAATAGCTGCCCACCTGAAAGAATTAAGACTACAGTCATGTTTACTAGCGAAATGTTGAACTAAAAGCGTAGTGGATGTGCCCCTAGAAATAGTAGAAAAGTGCTCCCTGATACGGGAGTTGATGTCCCTAGAGGTTAATCCAACATATTGGACAATACATTTAATGCATGAAATCAAATAGATTACGTCAGTACTCTTGCAATTGAGGCAAGTCTTTATTGGGTACATTTGACCAGTCCCTGACGAAGTAAATTCAGAGGTCACTTGTGCATAATCACATGGTTTGCACTTACGATGACCACACTTGAACATCCCCAGATGTTTGAGCCAGGAACTAGATGGGCGTGTTGTCTGTTTAAGTTGAGTAGGTGCTAAGATGGAAGCAAGTGTTGGAAATTTCTTGTAGGAGCACCAAATTCCTTTTCTAACAGTCTCTACAAGTTTATCATCAGCGGCAAGAAGAGGGAAATGCTTCTTGATAATATTGCAGATTTGTGAGTATTGGGCACTGAAGGTTGTTACAAAATGAACCCCATTAAATCTGTCTGCATTACCCAAAGGCTTATCTTCTAATAGGGTGTCCCTCTCAAGATTATCCACTTTGTTTTTGGCTTCTGTAATATGACTGCATGCATATTTCCTATGCTTAAGTCTAGTCTCTAGCAACTTAGCCTCCTGCACATAGTCCATTTGTTTGCTGCAGTTTTTTTCAGTCTAACAAACTGTCCTTTAGCTACTGCATATGCAGTATTCTTAGGGTGACAACTGGAAGCGTGCAGGAGGGTGTTGCCAGAGATGGGCTTACGATACACTCTGGTATGAATGGACCCTTTATCCCCTATAAGGCATAAATCTAGGTAATTAATGCGGATATAATCTGAAGTATAGGTAAAACTTAGATTTAAATTGTTATAATTTAGCCTTTCCATAAAGGAAACAATATCTGAATGGGGACCAGACCAAATCAAAAGAAGGTCATCTATATATCTCTTATAAAAATGTATATGAGACCTAAAGAGTTTACTATCTTCAAAAATGCTATCCGTTTCCCATTTGCCTAGATACAAATTGGCATACTAAGGGGCATACTTAGCCCCCATAGCGGTACCGCACTTTTGGAGATAGTAGAGCCCCTCAAAAGAAAAGAAATTATGCGTTAGCAGGAATTCGATTACACGTCCAATGTATATCTGAAAATCTGTTGTGTAGTCAGTGAATGTCCTGAGAAAATATTCAACTGCCTCAATGCCTTTAGAGTGGGGAATAGTGGAGTACAATGAGACAACATCCACTGAAATCCAGCTATAATGAGCTTCCCACTTAAAATCTGCCAAGAGGGGGGCGGAGCTAGCCATCAAGCTGGAGAGACGTGTTTGTGGAGAGCTCTCTCTTTTATCCACAAATAACTCTCAATTATCGAGAAAAAAAGCTATATAGTGTAATTTATTAACACTACCTAATGTAAGTGAGACCCCCTTTGAGTCTGAGATAGGGGTAAAATAGCAGTATAAAGCCTCCGAATATAATCTGTCATAGATAACTACGGGAGACCGGCCCTGCAGTGTGGAGACCGCAGTGCAACTATCTGCTGTGAAGTAGGACCCTGGCTCTACTGATCCTGTCTTTGGGCTAAGCAACAAACACCTCCTGTCTCTGCTGCTGCTGCCCAGAGGGTCGGGGCTCCACTACGGAACGGCAGATTGCAGACTGACAGGGAAAGAAGAGAGGAGTCAGGAGTCTGACACAATATCGGATGCCGGCATCATCTTTGGCCCTAACACCCGAGGTGCTGCTCTACTGGAGTCACAGTCCGCTGCCGCTTAGAGCCCATAGAAACTCTGCAGCGATACCTCTGAGCTGAAGTGCGCCTTTCAGCTTTCTGGCGCGAACCTCCGCCATCTTGCGGCCCAGCCGCCCGACAATATCAGGGCCCTCTGGCAGCGGTAGACAAGAGTGCCGCACAGTGTCACCTTCGAGGAGCTGGTAAGACTCATTTACCCGACTGTTCTTCACTATTGAGACTTACCTCACCTACCACACGACTTCCCTAGGCCTCACCACCCCTATACAACAAATAACTGCTCCGCACATTAGCCGATTAGAAAGCAGGCCCAGTGGCGCAGTGACTCAGTCCGGAGGGTCGGGGCTCTGCTCCGGACATATTCAAACACAATCTCTGCTTAATAAACTCTGTTACTATTATACCACCAGGCAGTCTAACACCTAATTACTGAATCACCGCTTCGGTGTACAGTGTGAAGTTACACCTATGACTGGCTGGACCTTGAAGGGAAGTGGATTGTTTAGAGCTTCCCACCTCCCCACGGGACTTTTGATAAGTAAGCAGTTAGGAGACTCTCACACATATAACTGTCCTTGCACCATAACGTTAAGCCTGCAGAAGGAGCAAAAAGACGCCATTTTCACCTCTATCTGTTTGCTCCCTGCAGTGTAGTGTGGATCTGGGTGCCCAGAGGTTTCTGCCTTCAAGAACAGTCTAATAATATTTGAAACCAACACCCTTGCTAACCCTGGCCCCCCTCATAGTTTCACACTAGACCATTGCAAACCTACTGTGTCTGAAACTACCCTGCCAGCCACCACTGTCTAGTGGCTCCCTGATATTACAAATTGAGCTGTATACTAAAGACTCAGGACCTACATGTAATCACATCTGCGCTCACAGTTCAACCCTCCAGATAAACCACCTAAGCTACCATTGCAAACAGCCCACATCTCAAACACATTGGCCATAAAACAGCTCTCTGTGTTGCAAACCTATGAGAGACACTAGCACCCTAGATCAACCTTTCTACTAAGGAAACCTTTGAATGGACTGGTTAATTTAGCATCCTAATAATATTGGCCTGCTCTGAGGAGTACACATTATAGTACACGCAGCACTTATCTGCAGTTTGTTGGTGTCTCAAATTGCCATACCCACAGAGACTCTGCTATATTTTGGACATTATTTTCTTATATCATCATCATAAGTTTGCAAAATTTAGCTGCTGCGCCAGCTTAGGTACCTCTGAGCTCTCAGCCCAGAGTGGAGTGTTGTATTGCTTTACTGCCTGTTTAACCATTTTTATTCCTGACAGATTACAGTTACTAAATGGTTCAGTGTACACTTAAGTGTTAACCCCTCAAGACTCCTCCTTTCCAGTCTAGCTAGTCTAGGCTGGTCACTTCTACCTCCCCTTTCCCCTTCCTTCGGGTCGTATCCCCCTTCCCTGAGTCGAGAGGAGGCCGCTCAATTCCTCCCCCAGCTCACTTATAGCCCTTTAGTTTCCTAGTTTAATTTCTGCTGTACTTCTGTTCTCGCTGGCTCCCGCCACTACCATATTTGCACCATCCCAGCGAGAATAGCCCTATTAGTGCCCACAGCCCCCCCCATTGAACCTTAAAACTACCCTGCAGTTACTCTGCAGTTATTTCTAGTGTTCTTACCACTTTGTCCTGACTACCTACAGGGCTTGCCATATTTAGCACTACTTTAAATATCAGCTTGTGATATTCCCTGTCTCTCCTAAATTGTATCTGCTGGGATACATCTGTGAGTCTCGCTGAACAGGGCTGGCTACTTTGGTCCCCCTCACACTTCCCCCTTTCCGGCCCAGCTAGTCTGGGCTGGTCACTTCCACCTGCCTTTTCCCCTTCCTACGGGTCGTATCCCCTCCTCCCTGAGGTGCGTGGGGGCTCTTAGGGGCCGCTACAGCCACCATCTGATGGTCCACTCGTTGGGCCTTTTCTATCATTGATGTGTATGGTAAATATTATGTACTAGGTTTAATGTATGTTTGAGGGCTGTACTGGCCCCGCTCTTACAGTGTACCATTTGTTGTCAATGTTCTAACTAAATGTGGAAGTTTAGTTTCTGAGATAATCTAGATAACTTTATTTGTCTATGTAACTAGTCTAGTGATCTAACGACTCATCAGTGTATAAGTGGTCAGGGTGGGCCTTCACTGTAAATTTACGAACCACCATTTGGTTCTCTTACATTGCCAAACATGTGGCACTCTGCCAGAAAAATACCAAGTCCCAAGCGGCTTCAAAAAAGACTGTCTTGGACCATTTCTCTCAGCCACGCAAAATGCCTACTCCTGAGAACAAGGAAGTTAGCGATCCCGAGTCGCAAGATGAGGGTTCCCAATCGAGCTCTCAGTCAGCCGCCCATCTTAATCATTACATTACTGAGAGTACCCTTCAGAAACTGCTTGCAGCTCAGACCAAATCTATTACCACAGAGATTCAGAGAAGCTCAGCTGAACTTAAAAAAGGAAATATTGGAAACAGGGGATAGAGTGGACTCTCTTGAGCGACAACAAGACAATCTGGCCACTGACCATTCGAACCTGCTATCCTATGCGGAAAACCTGGCTGAACAAATCTCCCAACTTGAGCTAAAGCTAGCGGATATGGAGGACAGGGCCAGGAGGAACAATATCAGGTTCAGAGGCATCCCGGAGACGGTAGCCTCGGGCAACTTACAGGAATATCTCATCACCCTATTCACTGCATTCTTGGGCCCGCTGGAGGGCAACATGCACACCATGGAAAGGGCTCATAGGGCTCTCAGGCCACGTTCAGTATCATCGGACAAGCCAAGAGATGTGGTGGTTTGCTTCCATCACTTTACCTTTAAAGACAGGTTGTTGCAGGCGGCATACAGCAAACCTACCCTACCTGATAATTTTAAAGATATTCAGCTCTTGCCTGACCTCTCTTCCCATACTTTGCAACAGCGGAAACTCTATGCCCGAATTACCACTCAACTGAGGAAAGCAGGGATCAAATACAGATGGGGATTCCCCACTAAATTGATTGTGACCAAGGACAACCAAACCCACATAGTGTCCTCTCCCTCTATGGGGGGCACCCTGTTGGCTAATTGGGGTCTCCAGGCGGCCCCTGATAACCATCAAGAGGTCCGCTCCAGACTGTGGGTCACAGCTCCAGAGTGGTCTCTCAAAGAACAGAGGCCAAAGTGACCAAAACCTAACCCCCCTGACCACATTCAGAGGCCTCAAGCCTCACCTACTTGAGGACATTGCATTATACTTAACAACTAATGTTACTCTCATATATTGTCGTTCACTTACTTGATTAATGTTATTGCAACTAGTTCTAGTTAGAGTTTGAGTATTCTTATGTTATTATGTTACTTTACTTTTTGCAGCAGAGCGGGGCTACCTACACTAGTCCCTCTACCTCTCAGACAGCGTTAGCTCCCCCCCAACTCTTGGTGCCCATCCTAGGGCCCCACATAGGTGGAATACTTCCACTTGTATCCCCCCATTTCCCTTCCTCCCTACCCAGTCTTCAACCCCTCCCCTCTCCTCCATCCCTACTAAAGGTTCCTAAATGGCCTCCCTCAGGTTCCTCACCCATAATGTCAGAGGCCTTAATACTGTGGGCAATAGATGCCTTCTATCCCGCTCTTTGCGCCATCACAAGGTGGATGTAGCTTTTCTCCAAGAGACGCACCTACTAGCTGACTCTCCTCCCCTCCACACATCTAGGGATTACCCGGTTTTTGAGGCGTCTTCTTTTACCAAAAAAGCCAGAGGGGTAGCCATCCTAATACACAAAAGGGTGGCTTATGAGCCCCTTCTTATATTTAGAGATCCCCAGGCCAGATACCTCATTCTTATATGCAACTTAGACCATGTCACATACGCACTAGTTTCAGTCTACCTCCTGAACTCACTCCAGCCTAGGTACCTGAGGAAAATTCTCCTACATGTTGATAAAATTAAACAGGGCAAGGTAATCCTTGCAGGTGACCTAAATATGGTGTGGGATGGGAAACTAGATAGGAAGACTAGCCCTTCTAAGAAACTCCCCTCCAGTCACGACCCAACCAGCCTTAGATTCAGGGAACTCATGTGCCAATTTGCTTATTTCGACATCTGGAGGTCCCTACATTCCTTAGACAAGGACTTTACCCACTTCTCCCACCCACACGTTACATTCTCTAGGTTAGACTACTTCTTTTGCCAACCCACGGATCTGGATCTGATCCGCTCCGCGAGCATACATTCCTGCCCGTGGTCGGATCACGATCTTGTCACCCTGGATATAGATTCCAGCCACACTACTAAGGCTAGGGCCCCTTGGAGGCTGCTGCACCATCTCCTTTTGGATGTCCCTTTCAGGGAGGAGATTAGGAAGGAGATTCGCTTCACCCTCCAGACAAACGACACCCCAGATGTTAGTGACAACACAATTTGGGGAGCGTTTAAGGCCACCCTTCGAGGCCTTTTTATCCGTAAGCAGGCTCACCTCAAGAGGCAAGCAGGCCTCTCCTTATCCCATGCTCACTGTAAACTGCGGATCCTTGAAACCCAACGTCGGGCCTTAGACCCCGCGACACACAAAACCGAGGTGGAGGATATTAGACGGCATATCTGCCAGCTGGAATTTTATAGGACACAATCCAATCTCCTCCGTTTGAAACATGACATGTATTCCAAGGGTAATAAAGCAGACTCTTTACTCGCCAATAAAATTAGGCAATGTTCGGGCACCTCCCGCATCCACGAGATTAAGCAGGGCACGCAATCTTTTAGACTCCCCTCCCTAATTGGCCAACAGTTTAATAAGTTCTACTCTGAACTCTATAACATAGGCGACGGGACGACACCCGGACAGGCCCCTTCGGAAGCCATAAGCTCATTCCTTCAATCCTTAAAACTCCCCACCCTTGACAAAACCCATATAGAGTGTATTGACATCCCGATCAGTAGCCAAGAGGTCAAGCAGGTCATTAAGAAACTGAAGTCTCTTAAAGCTCCTGGGCCAGATGGCTTTACGGCTATTTTTTATAAAACATACCTAGGAGAGCTTGTCCCTATACTCACCAGATTTTTTAATAGGGCAATGACCACAGGGAAATTCGACAGGGAATTCTTGGAGGCCTCTATCGTCACTATCCCTAAACCCAATAAAGACCCAACCCTTTGCGCTAATTATCGACCCATTTCACTTATCAACACTGACGTCAAAATATACGCCAAAATTCTGGCAAACCGGTTAGCAAAGCTACTCCCATCACTTATTGATCCAGACCAAGTCGGCTTTATCCCAGGGAGTGAGGACCCGGATAACACCAGGAGGCTCCTTGACATCCTCCTAGAAACCAAGAGGCTAGATAGGCCACTCGCGGTACTTTCTCTTGATGCTGAGAAAGCCTTCGACCACGTCCGATTGGAATACCTTTGGCGGGCCCTAGAGAACTTCCAGTTCCCTACGCAAATCATACTTGCAGTGAAGGCCTTGTACTCTTCCCCAGTAGCCTCAGTAAGAGGTTTGGGGTTTGATCCCACCCCCTTTTCTATCACCAATGGTACCCGACAGGGCTGCCTCCTCTCCCCAATCCTGTTCGCATTGGCCATGGAACCTTTGGCTGCGGCGATCAGAGCGGATAAGGAGATATCGGGAATTACCCTACATGGTACGGTCCATAAAGTGGCCCTATTTGCCGATGATACCACTCTGTTTCTCTAAAGACCCTTAAGAGAGATCCCGAGGCTCTTGTCCCTTCTTGAATCGTTTAGCGCCATGTCGTACTATAAGTTAAATCATTCAAAGTCTGAGTTATTCACATCTGGATTTCCTGAGGAAGTGTTACGGTTACCCTTAGTCTCGCTGAGAGATGGACCGCTTAGTAGCCTGGATCCCTATTGCTGAAGAGGGGAGAAGCTGCTTTCCATAGTATTCTATATGAGTCTCACAAATGTAGAATAATCCCCCTTAGCTGTAGTACAGCTAGGATACCCTTCTGCCCACAAAAACGAGTCAACGCTGCGATTGAGGGTCAACCAAGAACTCAGGACTGGGATGCCCAGCCTGCTTTTTATTCAGGTTACATGCACACAGGGCACTCCCAGGGGGGGAAGCATACAATCCCCCATCACACATTTAGATAGAGAGACAATGTCTTTTGACAGGCCACAATAGGATTACAGTACTTCAGATAACAAGTTACACATAAAAAAACAATGCAGTCCATCTTATCAATTAGCAGTCTGACTCCGGAGGTGATTAGACAATGGGAATGTTTTATCACTAAACTTAATTAGAGCTGAGGCCAGCAAACTTGTATTTAGAAAATAGTTTCTAAAAGCTGAAAAAAAGTTAATTCTTTATGAAATGATACTTGTTACGGTTTTCTTGGAGCCCTTCTTAGGCGCTGGCTTGGCTGGTTCAGGCATTGCTGCTGGGAAATAAGCTCTTCACAACAAAATAACTAATGCTTCTGTAACAAGAAGTTTATCTCTCACCTCGGGGTTAAACTGTCCAACTCACTCCCCCAAATTATAGACGATAACTTTAAACCCTTATTAGCCGAGCTTCGGTCCCTGCCTTCGAAGTGGAACTTTAAATGCGTCTCCTGGTTAGGCCGCATAGCGGCATTATAAATGAGCTACCTTCCTAAGCTTACATACGCCTTACGCTGCCTCCCAATCAGGGTACCCAGAACCCTTCTTATCCAGTTCCAAAGTGCCTGTACCAAGTACATATGGCAAGGTAGGCCTCCTAGAGTAGCCCACAACATTCTACAATACCCCAGAATGCATGGAGGAGTGGCCTCCCCCTCTATCTTCAGATATGCGGATGCCGCTATGCTCACCCACATCTCCCAATGGGGAGTCAAGGAGTCTGATTGTAAATGGAAGACAATCGAACAAGCCTCCTTGCCACATAATATCGCTTTGAGAGACCTAATATGGACGCCACCCCACTGCAGAAGGAACCTAGGCGCCATAAACCCAATTATTTGGGAGTGCCTGTCTACCTGGGACCGCCTGCGACATAACCCTAAGGTAGCTCCCCACCCATCACCAATTACATCCATGGCCGGCCTCCTGTCAGGCCTACCGGACTCACACCCAACCACTTGGGCTAAGCTGGGGGTTGTGAGAGTGGCGGACCTTTGGTCTACTTCACCTCAAGTAACCTTTACCCCCTATGACCAACTTGATGTCTCCCCTTCCACCCCACCGTATATGAAGTTTGAATATTCAAGGGTCATTAGCCTTCTGTCAAGATGGGGTTTCAAACCTGCTTTGCCCCGGCAACTCACTATATGGGAAGCCCGATGGCAACAGGGGCTTCGGCTGGGCAAGCCATTATCCTTACATTACACCCTTATGGAAGGTGCTGCCCCAACTGATAAAGCCCAACATATACAAAAATGGAAGAGGAGGTTAGACTTCACAGTACCCCTCACAGAGTGGCAACGCACGCTCTTATTAACAAAGAAAACCCTCCATTGCATTACCATTCTTGAAACCTATATAAAGGTTCTCACGCATTGGTATTTTGTCCCAGCCCGACTTTCAAAAATTTTCCCAGAGGCCTCCCCCACTTGTTGGAGGGATTGCTCACATATAGGTGACATGATCCACATTTGGTGGAGCTGCCCTAGGCTCAAGCCCATCTGGAACAAATGCTTTTCTATATTAACTAGCTAAGGTATCAACATTCCTAGAACCCCCGAGACGGCCTTTTTCCACTTAGGCACATGTAAACTACCTAAACACTATGGCTCTCTAAGTATCTATCTCTTATCAGCAGTTAAACTCAATATAGCGAGATCCTGGAAGAGGTCCCTTCCCCCAGCCTGGTCGGATATTGTATCTACTATGGCCTACATATACTCCATGGAGAAACACATCTACTATGCCTCTGGTAGGTCCGACTTCTTTGAATTAATCTGGTCCAACTGGAAAAGCAGGTTTGACACTCTCTGGCTCCCTAGTTTTGATACTTAGGTGAAAGAATATCCCCAAACACTCTAGCAGAACTCCTGGCCCTATCTCTGTATACCCGAACTGGCCCCCCTCATGACCCTCCCCCCTCACCCATTCCCTTTATTCATTACTTTCCCAATGTTACCTCATTTCTCATTGAGACTTAGGTATCACTCTTGAGTAGGTATTAATGTCATGATTGTATTGCTTATTTTTCTTGTCTTGGTGTATTTACATTCGATGTACGATTGTCTCGTACAGCTGTTGTATCTTTCTCCTTTTCTTTGGTTACCAAAAATCAATAAAAACTACATTTTCAAAAAAAAAAAAAAAAAAAATCTGCCAAGAGTTTGAGTATGTGTTTTGAATCTCTAGTGTATGAAGGGAGAGCACTAACCAGAGGTTGTAGGATAGCATCTAACCACTGGGAAAGTCGTTCTAATAGCAAGTCAACACCGCTATCTATAGGGCAACCCTTTACCTTTAATAAAGACTTGTGGACATTTGGAAAAAGGTGGAAATAGGGATTTTGGGACAAGTAACATTGAGAAAAGACACAGTATTTTCATCAAGAAATCCATGTTCAAAACCATCGTCCAAAATGTCCACCAAAAGTCTCCTATAGTCACTTGTAGGGTTTCTATCCAAGGTAGAATAATCTAGTGGGCTATTTAATTGTCGTAAGGCTTCAGATACATAATCAGCTTGATTCACAACTACAATAGTACCCCATTTATCTGCCGGGCGTATGACTAAATTATCATTCTGTTGTAGGGACCTAAGAGCCTGTTGTTGTCTTTTGGGCAGATTATGTATAAGTTTATCTGAATTATCTTTCAAAATTTGAAGATCAGTCTTGACTCGAGAATGAAATGTCTCAACAACAGGGCCCCTACTATGAATGGGATAAAATCTAGATTTATTTTTGAAAGAGGTTCTACTATTCACATGACCCGAGATGGTCTCAGTTTCAGATGCCAAATTCTGAAGTGAGATAACATCATAGACTTCTGCAAACGTCTGAAACTCAAGTATGGGAACAGTGGGATCACTTACAACTTTCACGTGTGATGATGGTAAATCAGAGTAGTATTTTCTGAGAGTGATGTTCCGAATAAATCGATTGATATCTATCATCGTTTGAAACAGGTTAAATTGAGCTGTAGGTGCAAAGCCTCATCTAAGGCCTAATAAATCTATTTGATCCTTAGTTAGTTTAACTGATGATAGATTAATAACATTATTTATTTGTATTTCGTCTGGGTGCGATTGCCTCTCAGTTGATACCTGTCTTGATTGACTTGATTGGTTGTATGTGTCCCTCCCACTCCCTGCGTAGCTGACTCAAGGGAAAAACCTGATCTAGTATTGACTGTCCTTGCATATTGGAATTTACTGTATAAATACCAGTAGGCTCAATAGATGTACCAGTTGGAATATATTTAGTGCTCATATTAGAAGAATTGATTTTTTTCTTTATGTCTAGCCCCTGTTTGTGATGGTATGGGGGTCATAATAGCAGAGGTTGGCGTATTTTTCAGAATACCTGATTGTAGTTTGGACACAGTGTTAGCATAAGTAATTGTGCCAGTGTTATTATCCATACCAGATACATTTTCATCACAGGATCTATCAGTATCAATATCCGAAAAAGTAACTTGTTTAGACTGTCTATTTCAGTTTCTGCGATTCCCTCTGCGATTTTTAGACTGTGGTAAACTACTTCTATAATCAAAACGTTGTTTTCTGTTCCAGATATAAACAGAGTTTTTTAGATAATCGGTTTTATCTCTTATAAATTTGAAATGTTTTTTTTTTCCATAATTACCTGTTTACCACGGGCTAAAGAATCCTGCAAAATATTATCAAATTTGAGAAAATAAAGGTCTGAACTACGTGTGTTTAGTTCTGTTTGGAGGCTGTCATTTTCTGCCTTGATATCATTTAAATGTTGCGTTCTATACTGTATTAATAATAACATCAATTGCAGTGAGCACTCAGACAGGACATTATTCCATGCATTAACAAAATCTTTATCATTAACATCCACCTCAAAGGTGGGAAATTTGTATATTCTTAATCCTCTTGGGATCATTTTGGCTTTTATATATGATTGGAATGTCCAAATGTCCCACTGTGCCTTTGTTTCTTTAAATAATAAAGTCTCCATCGAATCAAACAAAGTACTTAATGACAATGTTCCTTTGTCATCAGAAAAGATTTTCTCGCAGTCCATTCCAGGATTAGTGTGTGCTATTGCTGGCATAAGGGAGAAAAATTGTTGCACTGGGCCCTCCATGTTTAAATTCTGAATATTTTATGGAATATACACAAAACGCAGATATAATTCACACAAAAGTTCCTCAATTAGAGATGCAACTCACAAATAGGAGCTACCAGGTATCACCAGTAATACCCAATAACAGTAGCAAAAAAGAAGGTTGGCGGTAACTCCTATAAACTGCAGGTGAATATATAAAGCAAGACAGCTTACGATATTGTTCCCGGGACTTAGAACCAAATATCCACTCACCCCAGAGGTACTGCAACACTAGGATATCCGAGACTTATTCATCCGCCATCAGAGGATTTCCGCAGGACAGTAGGGAGACTGTAGACCAACAGACCAAGAGCTTACTCGGCGAGCATATGCACTACTTCCTCCCGGTGCAACCTCCCTCCAGGTACTGGTGCGTGGCACTGGGCTCCAAACAGTGACGTCAGTAGTGACGTGTGGGGTGAGGATAGTCTTCACCCGGGGTTGCAAAATCGCTAAGAGTAAAAGGCAGGATCCTCAACTGGTGTCAATTGAAGACAAAAATGAAGATAGGATCCAGCAAGAAATACTTTAAAATAAAATTTATTGACAAAGTTAAAATAGCCAAACATAGGCTGGAGGGTGCAACTGGACAAACGGTGTGAGCGTGACACCAAGGGCTTACATGTTTCGGCAATCAGCCGTAATCATAGCCCTAGGTGTCACAATTGTGAATTACTTAAAAACCTGAGGTTACATTCTAATAGGTTAAAACCTAAAGTATAAAACACGCCCATCACAACAACCAAACATTAAGTTAACGCCTTATACTAATACATAGCTTAAGTTATACAAAAAAATTGAAAAAGCTCAAAAGGGAATCTGGAATATACAATGCAAATTTGGTAGAAAATAAATGCATAGAAATATGTATATACATGCAGAAAAAGTAATACCATGCAAAATTATAAACACTAGAGATACAGTAAAATATCATAAATATATTACATACTTGAGGTTTATAAAATATGCAAAATATACAAAAACGTAAAATATGCAAAATATGCCAAAAAAGATATGCAATAATATGCAAAAATATTGGATATAAAATAAAATAAGACAGCTAAATTACAAACAGGGCAGATAGGTGCAAAACTACAATGATAATTCAATTAAACACATGTGCACCTAACAACTTGAATGTATATGCTAAACCAGTAAAAGCATGATTATAGTAGGTGATTAGTATGTAGAGGATAAAGTATGTACTAACAATCGACAAGATTACGAGTCTTGCTTTAGCCTGAAAAAGCAGCGTGAGGGGTCCCAACGCTGCTTTTTAATGCCCGCTGGTATTACGAGTCTGGCAGGTACAGGTGTACCGCTCACCTTTCTTCCGTGACTCGAGCTTACATCAATTGCGCATCCTATCTTTTCCATGGGATTTGCCTAACGCCGGTATTATGAGTCTTAGAAGAAGTGAGCGGTAGACCCTCTCCTGTCCAGACACCTACCGCATTTAAAAGTCAGTAGTTAAGAGTTTTATGGGCTAATGCCGGAACACAAAACTGTTAACTAAAGTGCTAAAAAGTACACTAACACCCATAAACTACCTATTAACCCCTAAACTGAGGCCCCCCACATCGGAAACACTTTAATAAATATATTAACCCCTAAACCGCCGCACTCCCTCCTCGCAAACACTAGTTAAATTTTATTAACCCCTAATCTGCCGTCCCTAACATCGCCGACACCTACCTACATTTCTTAACCCCTAATCTGCCACCCTCAACATCACCGCTACTATATTAAAGGTATTAACCCCTAAACCTAAGTCTAAACCTAACCCTAACACCCCCTAACTAAATTTATCCTATTTAAAACTAAATACCTATAAAATAAACCCTAAGCTAGCTACAATATAACTAATAGTTACATTGTATCTAGCTTAGGGTTTATATTTATTTTACAGGCAACTTTTTATTTATTTTAACTAGGTACAATAGTTATTAAATAGTTATTAACTATTTAATAACTACCTAGTTAAAATAAAGACAAATATACCTGTAAAATAAATCCTAACCTAAGTTACAATTACACCTAACACTACACTACAATTAAATTAATTACCAAAACTAACTACAATTAATTACAATTAAATTCAATAAACTAAATTACAAAAACAAACAAAAAGTAAATTACAGAAAAAAAAAGAATTACAAGAATTTTAAGCTAATTACACCTAATCTAACCCCACTAATAAAATAAAAAAGCCCCCCAAAATAATAAAATTCCCTACCCTATACCAAATTACAAAAAGCCCTTCAAAGGGCCTTTTGCGGGGCATTTCCCCAAAGTAATCAGCTCTTTCACCTGTAAAAATAATACAATACCCCCCCAACATTAAAAACCACCACCCACACACCCAACCCTACTCTAACACCCACCCAATCCCCCCTTAAAAAACCTAACACTACCCCCTGAAGATCTCCCTACCTTGAGCTGTCTTCACCCAGCCGGGCACAAGTGGACCTCCAGAGGGGCAGAAGTCTTCATCCAATCCGGCCAGAAGAGGACATCCAGACCGGCAGAAGTCTTCATCCAAGCGGCATCTTCTATCTTCTTCCATCCGGAGTGGGTCCATCTTCAAGCCAGCCGACGCGGAGCCATCCTCTTCAAACGACATCCTAACACTGAATGAAGGTTCCTTTAAATGACATCATCCAAGATGGCGTCCCTTGAATTCCGATTGTCTGATAGGATTCTATCAGCCAATCGGAATTAAGGTAGGAAAAATCCTATTGGCTGATCCAATCAGCCAATAGGATTGAGCTTGCATTCTATTGGCTGATTGCAACAGCCAATAGAATGTGAGCTCAATTCTATTGGCTGATTGCATCAGCTAATAGGATTTTTCCTACCTTAATTCCGATTGGCTTATAGAATCCTATCAGCAAATCGGAATTCAAGGGATGCCATCTTGGATGACGTCATTTAAAGGAACCTTCATTCGTCGGGAGTCGTCGGAAGAAGAGGATTCTCTGCATCAGCTGGCTTGAAGATGGATGAAGATAGAAGATGCCGCCTGGATGAAGCCTTCTGCCCGTCTGGAGGTCCTCTTCTACACGGATCGGATGGAGACTTCTTCCCCTCTGGAGGTCCACTTGTGGCCGGCTGGGTGAAGACGGCTCAAGGTAGGGTGATCTTTAAGGGGTTAGTGTTAGGTTTTATTAAGGCGGGATTGGTTTTAGAGTAGGGTTGGGCGTGTGGGTGGTGGGTTTTATTGTTGGGGGGGTATTGTATTTTCTTTTTACAGGGAAAAGAGCTGATTACTTTGGGGCAATGCGCAGCAAAAAGCCATTTTAAGGGCTATTTGTAATTTAGTATGGGGTAAGGATTTTTATTATTTTGGGGAGCATTTTTATTTTATTAGGGGGATTAGATTAGGTGTAATTAGTTTAAAATTATTGTAATTATTTTTTTTATTTTCTGTAATTTAGTGGGGGGTTTTTTGTACTTTAGTTAATTTTATTTAATTGTAATTAGTTTTATTCAATTGTAGTTAATTTATTTAATTAGTTTAATGATAGTGTAGTGTTAGGTGTAATTCTAACTTAGGTTAGGTTTTATTTTACAGGTAAATTTGTCTATTTTAACTAGGAATTTATTAAATAATTAATAACTATTTAATAACTATTGTACCTAGTTAAAATAAATACAAAGTTGCCTGTAAAATAAAAATAAACCTTAAGATAGCTACAATGTAACTATTAATTATATTGTAGCTATCTTAGGGTTTATTTTACAGGTAAGTATTTAGTTTTAAATAGGAATAATTTAGTTAATTATAGTAATATTTATTTAGAGTTATTTAAATTATATTTAAGTTAGGGGGGGTGTTAGAGTTAGACTTAGGTTTAGGGGTTAATATGTTTATTATAGTGGTGACGGTGTAGGGGGGCAGATTAGGGGTTAATAAATATAATGTAGGTTTCAGTGGGCTCCGGGAGCTACAGTTTAGGAGTTAATCAATTTATTTAGTTGCGGCGGGGTCCGGGATCGGCAGGATAGGGGTTAATAACTTTATGTAGGTGGCGGTGGTATAGGGGGCGGCAGATTAAGGGTTAATAGGTATAATGTAGGTGACGGCGGGGTCCGGGAGCGGTGGCTTAGTGGTTAATACATTTATTAGAGTTGCGGTGGGGTCCGGGAGCGGCGGTTTAGGGGTTAATAAGTTTATTGAGTTGCGGCGGGGTCCGGGAGCAGCGGTTTAGTGGTTAATAAGTATAATGTAGGTGGTGGCGGTGTGTGGGGGCAGATTAGGGGTGTTTAGACTCGGGGTACATGTTAGGGTGTTAGGTGTAGATGTTCCTATAGGAATCAATGGAATATCGGGCAGCAGCGAACATGAACTTTCACTGCTGTCAAACTCCCATTGATTCCTATGGCATCCGCCACATCCAGGGTGGCGGATTGAAAACCAGGTACGCTGGGCTGGAAAAGTAGCGAGCGTACCTGCTATTTCTTTGATAACTTCCAAAAGTAGTCAGATTGTGCTGAACTTGCATTCGGAACATCTGGAGTGAAATAACCATCGATCTGTGTCGGACTGAGTCCGCCGGATCATATGTTACGTCACTAAATTCTACTTTTGCCGGTCTGTAGGGTTTGATAACTACGGCGAATCAGGCTCGCCACAAATACGCTGCGGAATTCCAGCATATTTGCTGTTGAAGGCTTGATAAATAGAGGCCATAGGCTCTGATATACAGTTGCAAGAAAAAGTATGTGAACCCCTTGGAATGATATGGATTTCTGCACAAATTGGTCATAAAATGTGATCTGATCATCATCTAAGTCACAACAATAGACAATCACAGTCTGCTTAAACTAATAACACACAAAGAATGAAATGTTGCCATGTTTTTATTGAACACACCATGTAAACATTCACAGTGCAGGTGGAAAAAGTATGTGAACCCCTAGCCTAATGACATCTCCAAGAGCTAATTGGAGTGAGATGTCAGCCAACTGGAGTCCAATCAATGAGATGAGATTGGAGGTGTTGGTTACAGCTGCCCTGCCCTATAAAAAACACACACCAGTTCTGGGTTTGCTTTTCACAAGAAGCATTGCCTGATGTGAATGATGCCTCGCACAAAAGAGCTCTCAGAAGACCTACGATTAAGAATTTTTGACTTGCATAAAGCTGGAAAGGGTTATAAAAGTATCTCCAAAAGCCTTGCTGTTCATCAGTCCATGGTAAGACAAATTGTCTATAAATGGAGAAAGTTCAGCACTGCTGCTACTCTCCCTAGAAGTGGCCGTCCTGTAAAGATGACTGCAAGAGCACAGCGCAGACTGCTCAATGAGGTGAAGAAGAATCCTAGGGTGTCAGCTAAAGACTTACAAAAGTCACTGGCAAATGCTAACATCCCTGTTAGCGAATCTACAATACGTAAAACACTAAACAAGAATGGATTTCATGGGAGGATACCACAGAGGAAGCCACTGCTGTCGAAACAAAACATTGCTGCACGTTTACAGTTTGCAAAAGAGCACCTGGATGTTCCACAGCAGTACTGGCAAAATATTCTGTGGACAGATGAAACCAAAGTTTAGTTGTTTGGAAGAAACACACAACACTATGTGTGGTGAAAAAGAGGCACAGCACACCAACATCAAAACCTCATCCCAACTGTGAAGTATGGTGGTGGGGGCATCATGGTTTGGGGCTGCTTTGCTGCGTCAGGGCCTGGACGGATTACTATCATTGAAGGAAAAATGAATTCCCAAGTTTATCAAGACATTTTGCAGGAGAACTTAAGGCCATCTGTCTACCAGCTGAAGCTCAACAGAAGATGGGTGTTGCAACAGGACAATGACCCAAAGCATAGAAGTAAATCAATAACAGAATGGCTTAAACAGAAGAAAATACGCCTTCTGAAGTGGCCCAATCAGAGTCCTGACCTCAACCCAATTGAGATGCTGTGGCATGACCTCAAGAAAGCGATTCACACCAGACATCCCAAGAATATTGCTGAACTGAAACAGTTCTGTAAAGAGGAATGGTCAAGAATTACTCCTGATTATTGTGCACGTCTGATCTGCAACTACAGGAAATGTTTGGTTGAAGTTATTGCTGCCAAAGGAGGTTCAACCAGTTATTAAATCCAATGGTTCACATACTTTTTCCAGCTGCACTGTGAATGTTTACATGGTGTGTTCAATAAAAACATGGCAACATTTCATTCTTTGTGTGTTATTAGTTTAAGCAGACTGTGATTATCTATTGTTGTGAATTAGATGATGATCAGATCACATTTTATGACCAATTTGTGCAGAAATCCATATCATTCCAAAGGGTTCACATACTTTTTCTTGCAACTGTAGGTGTATGTGCCGAGAGCCACGTAATTGGTGAGGTATGATTTGGTCAACATCATTAGAAGTAGGCTATGAGAGGAAATCATAGAGGCTTGCGTAAGAGTGGAGAATCTGCAATGCACCATTGCCAGTATAAAGTACTGTAGTATCAAAGAAACATAGAAACATAGATATTGATGGCAGATAAGAGCCATAGGCCCAGCAAGTCTGCCCGATATTACCTAACAGTAAGTAGAGTAGTAATAGTAGTAGTAGTAGTAGTGTGTGTGTGGGAGAAATAAGTGTGTTTGTGTGTGAGAGGACTGTGTGTGAGGGAAATAAGTGTGTTTGTGTATGAGAGGAGTGTGTGTGAGAGAGAGCAAAGTGTGTTTGTGTGTTTGAAGAGAGAAAGTGAGAGAGAAATGAAGAAAGTGAAAAAGAGAGATAGAAAGAGAGAAAGAAAGAAAGTGAGAAAGAAATAAAGTGAGAAAGAGAGAGAGAAAAAAAGAGACAGAGAGAGCATGGGAGAGAGAGAAAGAGAGAGAGAGAGAGAGAGAGAGAGAGAGAGAGAGAGAGAGAGAGAAAGAGAAAGAGAGAGAAAGAGAGAGAGAGAAAGGGCGAAAAAGAGAGAAATAGAGAGAGAGAGATATTTTAACAATAACACATTGTGAGCTTTTGAGGGGGTGGGAGACCGGTATTATGTTGAGAGCTGATTTTATTTCTGATGGAGTTGATTTTGTTGTTAAAGTAGCTGGCAAAATCTTGAACTTAGAGAAAAGTTGTGGTGGGAGGTGGGGGTGGGCGAAGAAGAGTATTGAAAGTGGAAAACAGATGTTTTTGGTTTGAAGAAAGAGTAGAGATAAGAGTAGAGAAGTAATGTTGCTTATAAAGATTAAAGGGACACTGAACCCAATTTTTTTCTTTTGTGATTCAGATAGAGCATGCAATTTTAAGCAACTTTCTAATTTTCTCCTATAATCAATTTTTCTTAGTTCTCTTGCTATTTTTATTTGAAAAAGAAGGCATCTAAGCTGTTTTTTGGTTAAGGATTCTGGACAGCACTTTTTTATTGGTGGATGAATTTATCAACCAATCCGCAAGGACAACCCAGGTTGTTCACCAAAAATGGGCAGGCATCTAAACTTACATTCTTGCATTTCAAATAAACATACCAAGAGAATAAAGACATTTTTTTATAATAGGAGTAAATTAGAAAGTTGCTTAAAATGTTATGCTCTATCTAAATCACGAAAGAAAACATTTGGGTTCAGTGTCCCTTTAAGGGCAGAATATTAAGAGTTCAAGATGAACTTATAGTGAAGAAAGTCAGCAGAGATTTCCTCCAGAGATTTAAAATTGAACAAAAGCTGTGCAAACCGACAAAAAAATGCAACTCATTATAGGTATAAATGGGCTTTTAAGATATAAATACTAATTAAACAATGTTGAAAATCAATGAAAATGTTAATATATTTTCCTGTCCTACATTTTTTGCTGTTTTTTAGTATAGCTGCTTAATTATCAACATTTTGGTCATGTTTGTTACATTGTTTTTATATTAAGATTAGAGGAACAAGTGTGTATAAGAAAATAGGGTGCATGAAAATCATGTAAATAAATATCATATGCTTCTTATTGTTTGATTAACTAGTTTTCCAGGTGTCGACATGTTGGGGTGAAACACAATCCTGTAGAAAATATTATATAATTATTATCTACAAATATTTCCATAGATTTTATGTTGGCTTTTGTAGAAAAATCATTAGATAAACTTTACTACATAAATATTAAGCAGAAATGCTAATGATAATTTGAAATGATAAACAAGTTTTGCTCATATGATTTTTTATTTAAAAGCAGAGTAGAGAACATGCATTTTGTTTAAATAGTTTTTTGTGCTTTATTTATGCTTTATTATATGTTATCTGATTGGCTTCATTTTACAAATATTCTGAAAGCAAAGTTTTTCTGGCTTTAATTATCCAATCTTTTTAAGTAAACCTCCAAGTGCACTACCAACCATACCTAATACTGGCCCTATAATGCGTTTCTCTTTTTCCTCTTGATTGAAGCCTCTGGTTTCCTTTTCAGAAGCTTCCTCTGGATGATCCAAGGAATCTAGATCACGCACTGCGGCTTCCAGTCTTTTCATCACTTCATGTTCTTCAGCTGTTCTCTTCCCATTCGCAAAATGCTCAGCCAATCCCTTAGCCAAGCCTTTTAAAGCTGATTTACCAGCACTTAGGAGGGCTCCTCCTATACTTCTGATTTCCCTCAGTGATTCTTCTTCTAAAACATCCCTCTGACTCAGAGACTGTATGTCGTTCTCTTCACTAAAAATAAATAAATAAATCAGATTGGTAAACTAATGTTATGACTTTAACATTTTAAGATTAAACTACTTATTGTTTTTTAAAATATATTTTATTTTCTGAAAGCACAGTTCTACCTAATTAGGACAGATGGACACACCTGGTGCTCTGATGGCTTTTGCTTAGTCTGTAGTACCACTGAGCAAATAACAGACATCAGTAATTGCTTATAAAAAAGCAGTTACATTTTTTAACCCTTTAACAACCAGTGCCGTACCTTCTACGTCGCTGCAGTCCTGGGCTTCTCTCTGCCGCAATGTCACTTAAAATAGCGAGATCACATGGGGTGTTTTGGGCACTGCTGAAATTAAGTTGCAGAGTTACCAATGAGGAGAGGGCCACTCTGTGGCCCTCTCTGTATCAGACAGCGGTGGTGCAGATTGTTTCAGGAAATAGGTGGGTGGGCGGTCCATTGGATGGGGCAGGAGGAGGGCAAGAGCGGGTGGGACCGCTACGCCACGCTACAGACAAGGGGGGAAAAAAAGCTGCGTCAGTGAAGGGGAAGGAGGGAGGAGGGGCAATGAGGGGTATCCTATGTGGGATCCGTTGAGGGAAAGAGATCTGGGAAGGGGAGGGTGGTATGGTAATAAAGGGGGGCAGGTACACTACAGAAAAAAATGGGTGAAATAAATTAAAAATGAGGTCAAACTGGGTACTGGCAGACAGCTGCCAGTACCTAAGATGGTGTCTAATAGGTAGAGGGTGGAGGGTTAGAGAACTGTTCGGGGGGATCAGGGAGGTTGGGGGAGATTCTACACTGCAGAAAAGATATTTTAAAAAAAAAATATATATAAAAAAGCATTTTATTTTAGTACTGGCAGACTTTCTGCCAGTACTTAAGATGGGGGTGACCATTGTGGGGTGGGAGAGGGAAGAGAGCTGTTTGAGAGGCAATAGGTGGGATTAGGGGTGGATCGGAGGGGGGGGATGTGTCAGGTGGGAGGGTAACCTGTACACTAAAGCTAAAATTAACCCTACAAGCTACCTAATTAACCTCTTCACTGCTGGGCATAATACAAGTGTGGTGCACAGCAGAATTTAGCAGCCTTCTAATTACCAAAAGCAATGCCAAAGTCATATATGTCTGCTATTTCTGAACAAAGGGGATCCAAGAGAAGCATTTATAACGATTTGTGCCATGATTGCACAAGCTGTTTGTAAATAATTTTAGTGAGAAACCTAAAATTGTAAAAAAGGTAACAATTTTTTTTATTTGATCCCATTTGTTGCTGAAATGGTGGCATGAAATATACCAAAATGGGCATAGATTAATATTTGGGTTGTCTACTAAAAAAAAAGATATAGTTTTTATAGGTAAATATTAAAAAAATGCTCTATTTCTGTTTAAATGTAGTAATGCCAAAAATGCTCTGGTCTTTTGGGAAAGTTTTTGTCTGAAATGCCCAGTCCTTTAAGGGGTTAAATTGGGTATTTAGGCATTTGTATTTGTACCAAATTAGATTAAGTTAATAAAAACTGAGTATTTCTCTCTCTCACACAGTATTTAGCTCTCCTGTTCAAGTGCACACCGCTGGAAGTACATTTTTTATGTGGGCGGGTTAGCTTTCTTTTACAAGTTGAAAGTAAAAAGTTAGCACATGAGCGAAACCTGATATGCACCTTAATCAACTGCGCTAAACCCGAAGGTACTTTTGAATGTTTCACTTCCAATGTTCTTCACATATTAGAAAATGTTCTTTTTATTCTTAAGTAAAATATGGAAATAAAAATTATCTTTCAATTTAACGCCCTTGTTCAAACCACGTTTATTCCTTCTAACTTCCTTTTAACATCTTACTACATTTTTGTGCTCTCATATAATGTAATGTGTATATGTACTGGATGGAAAATGGAAGCAGATAGCACTTTACATTAGACACATTTTTGAAAGCTTTATGTAACAAAATCATTACCACATATGTAAATATGACCATTGTATTTTTAAGAATTTAGTATCTCTTTTGAATATTTAGTAGGTTCTCTGAAATAAAATATTCATATCTAAAATAAATAGTTTTGATAGTTCTTTCCTTGTATATTTATTTTACCTTCGTGCATATGCAGATGCTATTAAAATGGACACTGCAACTATGTACTTAAAATTCATCTTTACCTGTTAAAAGTTAAAAAAAAAAGAACAATTAGAACCATAACACATTTTTACCAAATGTGTTGATTTAAATCTCATTAAAGAAACATTAAAACACAATTACATTAAAGTCAGAATTAAAATATCATGATTCAGATAGAGCATATGCAATACTAAACTGCTTTCCATTTTACTGCTGTTGCTTTGTTCACTTAGTATCCATTGTTGATAAGCATACCTAAGTAGGCTCAGGGGCTGGAGCTAGCTGCTGATTGGTGGCTGCACAAATATGGCTGTTGTCATTGGCTTACCAATGTGTTCAACTAGCTCCAAATAGTGCACTGCTACTCCTTCAATAAAGGATACCAATAAAATAAAGCTAAATTGATATTAGAAGTAAATTGCAAAGATGTTTAAAAATGCATTGACATGAGATTAGGGGTTTCATGTCCCTTTAATGAAATAGATTTTTAATCATTCAGTTGCACAAAATAATGTTTATGAGATTTTCAAACTGTTTTTTAACATAAAACTGAGCTTAAAGGATTGCAATTCCATAGAACATGTCAGTATTAATTTATAGATAAAGATATTGTTCTGTCATGTACAACTACAAGATTACTAATATCCCTTATTGCTAATTATTTTCATGATTACACCACAAAGCCTTATAATGTTTAGTATTCAGTGTAATGTTATAAATAAGCATCTGATTAATTTAATTGTTATTAATATTGTGTTGTTTCTTTACTCTGGTGCCATAAAAAAGTGAGTTACCAGTATTACAAATCTATACTAAATGTAAAATAAAGGTCACTCTCATAAGAAGTATAAATAAAGTTGTTACAAATATATAAGTATTAGATATAACATTTGCTTACCAGGATCTCAGGATATTGTTATAGGTTATCAGATATCTTGATGTGATAATCTCTTAGGTGTGAGGGATTTACACCTTATATACAGTATCTGTGTCTAATTAGTAATATATATTCAAATTATCCTGAACACATTTTATAATAATATTGTAAATTAATATTTGTGTTAAATGATTCCAGCAAAGTCATTCACTTTATAAAAGCAAATAATAGCATCACCTTAATTAAAGCCAAACATTACAAATTCAGATTTTTATTAAAAAACATGATATATCAAATGACTATGATTTGTTTCATATATTTGTATTGCAAAGAGTCTATGATTAATTAGCTTTTTTGTTCATATGTGTTTTAGTATGTGTCTTTAACTATGTGTGTGTGTTACAGATAAATGGATAGATGATAGATAGATAGACAGATACTTTAATAAACATATTAACTCCTAAACCGCCGCACTCCCGCCTCGCAAACACTATATTAAATTTTATTAACCCCTAATCTGACCCCCCAACGTCGCCGCCACCTACCTACAATTATTAACCCCTAATCTCCAGCACCCAACGTCACCGCTACTATAATAAAGTTATTAACCCCTAAACCTAAGTCTAACCCTAACCCTAACACCCCTCTAAGTTAAATATAATTTAAATAAATCTAAATAAAATTACTAGAATTAAATAAATTAATCCTATTTAAAACTAAATACTTACCTGTAAAATAAACCCTAATATAGCTACAATATAACTAATAGTTACATTGTAGCTATTTTAGCATTTATATTTATTTTACAGGCAACTTTGTATTTATTTTAACTATGTACAATAGCTATTAAATAGTTAATAACTATTTAATAGCTACCTAGTTAAAATAATTACAAAATTACCTGTAAAATAAATCCTAACCTAAGTTACAAATACAACTAACACTACACTATCAATAAATTAATTAAATAAATTAAATACAATTAAATAAACTAAACTATATTACAAAAACCCCCACTAAATTACAAAAAATAAAAAAATATTACAAGAATTTTAATCTAATTACACCTAATCTAAGCCCCCTAATAAAATAAAAAAGCCCCCCAAAATAATAAAATTCCCTATCCTACACTAAATTACAAATTAATCAGCTCTTTTACCAGCCCTTTAAATGGCTTTTTGCGGGGCATTGCCCCAAAGTAATCAGCTCTTTTACCTGTAAAAAAAAAAATACAATACCCCCCAACATTACAACCCCCCACCTACACACCCCTACTGTAAAACCCACCCGATCCCCTCTTAAAAAAACCTAACACTACCCCATTGAAGATCACCCTACCTTGAGCCGTGTTCACCAAGCCGGGCACTGATGTGCCAGAAGAGGACATCTGGACCAGCAGAAGTCTTCATCCGATCGGGGCAGAAGAGGTCCTCCATCCAGCAGAAGTCTTCATCCAAGCGGCATCTTCTATCTTCAATCAATTGGAGCGGAGCGGGTCCATCTTCTATACAGCCGACGCGGAGCCATCCTCTTCTTCCGATGTCCTAATGAAGAATGACGGTTCCTTTAAATGACCTCATCCAAGATGGCGTCCCTCGAATTCTGATTGACTGATAGGATTCTATCAGCCAATCAGAATTAAGGTAGGAAAAATCTGATTGGTTGATACTATCAGCCAATCGGATTGAAGTTCAAACCGATTGGCTAATTGGATCAGCCAATAGAATTGACCTCGCATTCTCTTCTGCCCCGATCGGATGAAGACTTCTGCCGGTCCGGATGTCCTTTTCTGGCCCATCGGTGCCCGGCTGGGTAAACACGGCTCAAGGTAGGGTGATCTTCAATGGGGTAGTGTTAGATTTTTTTAAGGGGGGATCGGGTGGGTTTTAGAGTAGGGGTGTGTGGGTGGTGGGTTGTAATGTTGGGGGGGTATTGTATTTTTTTTTACAGGTACAAGAGCTGATTACTTTGGGGCAATGCCCCGCAAAAAGCCCTTTTAAGGGCTGGTAAAAGAGCTGATTACTTTGTAATTTAGTGTAGGATAGGGAATTTTATTATTTTGGGGGGCTTTTTTATTTTATTAGGGGTCTTAGATTAGGTGTAATTAGATTAAATTTCTTGTAATATTTTTTTATTTTTTGTAATATAGTTTAGTTTATTTAATTGTATTTTATTTTAGATAATTGTATTTAATTTAATAAATTAATTTATTGATAGTGTAGTGTTAGGTGTATTTGTAACTTAGGTTAGGATTTATTTTACAGGTAATTTTGTAATTATTTTAGCTAGGTAGCTATTAAATAGTTATTAAAAATGTAATAGCTATTGTACATAGTTAAAATAAATACAAAGTTGCCTGTAAAATAAATATAAATCCTAAAATAGCTACAATGTAACTATTAGTTATATTGTAGCTATATTAGGGTTTATTTTACAGGTAAGTATTTAGTTTTAAATAGGATTAATTTATTTAACTAGAGTAATTTTATTTATATTTATTTAAATTATATTTAATTTAGGGGTTGTTAGGGTTAGGGTTAGACTTAGCTTTAGGGGTTAATAACTTTATTATAGTAGTGGCGATGTTGGGTGCGGGGGATTAGGGGTTAATAATTGTAGGTAGGTGGCGGTGATGTTGGGGGGGCAGATTAGGGGTTAATAAAATTTAATACAGTGTTTGCGAGGCGGGAGTGCGGCAGTTTAGGGGTTAATACATTTATTATAGTGGCGGCGATGTCCGGTCAGCAGATTAGGGGTTAATAAGTGTAGGTAGGTGGCGGCGACATTGGGGGCAGCAGAATAGGGGTTAATTAATATAATGTAGGTGTCATCGATGTTGGGGGCAGTAGATTAGGGGTTCATAGGGATCATGTAGGTGGCGGCGGTGTCCGGAGTTGCAGATTAGGGGTTAATGTAGGTGTCGGCGATAGCGGGGGCAGCAGATTAGGGGTTAATAAGTGTAAGATTAGGGGTGTTTAGACTCGGGGTTCATGTTAGGGTGTTAGGTGCAGACATAACTTTTCTTTCCCCATAGGAAACAATGGGGCTGCGTTAGGAGCTGGACGCTAGTTTTTTGCAGGTGTTAGGTTTTTTTCAAGCCAGCTGAACCCTATTGTTTCCTATGGGGAAATCGTGCACGAGCACATTTAGCCAGCTCACACCTGACTTAAGCAATGCTGGTATTACAGGTAGAAGTGGAGCTAAATTTGCTCAACAATCACTTTTCTGAGGCTAACGCAGCCATTCAGAAAACTTGTAATACCAGCGTTGTCTTAAGTGAGCGCTGGAAAAAAAGCCTTGTTAGCCCCGCAGGTCTTTTCCGACAAAACTTGTAATCTA
This sequence comes from Bombina bombina, assembly GCF_027579735.1. Taxonomy (NCBI): domain Eukaryota; kingdom Metazoa; phylum Chordata; class Amphibia; order Anura; family Bombinatoridae; genus Bombina; species Bombina bombina. Next base: position 387,990,463 of record NC_069501.1, read on the forward strand.
GGCGTTAGTTTCTTTATGACTTTCCACAACAATACAAAAGTACGGTACTCACCCTTCCATAAATAATAGATGATATGGGTTACCTTCAGCTCAAATGTCCTTGTAAAAATTCTTGTCCTTGATTGCGAACCCCGGAGGCCTTTTTCTCTTTACTGATCTCGCTTTTAGAGATTTTTGACAAGGCTTCTTGTGGCGTCTGGTTCTCAGGTGTGTTGAACTCTGCACTTAGTGCGCAATGCACGCAGTCTTCAAACGGATACCAGATTAAAATTGTTTTTCGCTGTGTTCCTGATGCAATTCAGGTGTATGCTGATTTGCAAAAAACTTGTCATGAGTTTGGCCAGACTCTCTTCCAAGATGCTGTAAATGTCTCCAGAATGGGTCACAGGTAAGTGCTGACAGTGCTTCAATGCGTTTCACCCTTTTATGGGGCTTTTTCAAGAGTATTTGTCAGCTGTGATGACTCACCTTTACATACCTGTGTGTTAGTTCCTATTGGTCAAGTTCCGTGTAATTCTATTGGTTACAATTTCTTAGGGTAGTATTTTGAGATAGACTCTTAAGATGGTATTTCATTATTAGACAAAAACGAAGACGAAGATAGGATCCAGCAAGAAATAGTTTAAAATGAAATTTATTGACAAAAGTTAAAATAGCCAAACATAGGCTGGAGGGTGCAACTGGACAAACGGTGTGTGAGCGTGACACCAATGGCTTACATGTTTCGGCAATCAGTCGTAATCATAGCCCTAGGTGTCACAGTTGTGAATTACTTAAAAACCTGAGGTTACATTCTAATAGGTTAAAACCTAAAGTATAAAACACGCCCATCACAACAACCAAACATTAAGTTAACCCCTTATACTAACACATAGCTTAAGTTATACAAAAAAATTGAAAAAGCTCAAAAGGGAATCTGGAATATACAATGCAAATTTTGTAGAAAATAAATGCATAGAAATATGTATATACATGCAGAAAAAGTAATACCATGCAACATTATAAACACTAGAGATACAGTAAAATATCATAAATATATCACATACTTGAGGTTTATAAAATATGCAAAATATGCAAAATATACAAAAACGCAAGATATGCAATAATATGCAAATATATTGGATATAAAATAAAATAAGACAGCTAAATTACAAACAGGGCAGATAGGTGCAAAACTACAATGATAGTTCAATTAAACACATGTGCACCTAACAACTTGAATGTATATGCTAAACTAGTAAAAGCATGATTATAGTAGGTGATTGGTATGTAGAGGATAAAGTATGTACTAAAAAGGTAAATTAGTTATAACAAAACTATATGTTTAAGAGTGAAGAATAGATAAAAGTAAGTATGTACAAAAATATATATAAAACATATATATACAGGTAGCACTCAGTTTACGCCGGGGTTAGGTTCCAGGAGGAATGGTTGTAAATCGAAACTGTTGTAAATCGAAACCCAGTTTATAATGTAAGTCAATGGGAAGTGAGGGAGTTAGGTTCCAGGCCCCTCTCAAAATTGTCATAAATAACACCTAATACATTATTTTTTAAGCTTTGAAATGAAGACTGTAAATGCTAAAAAGCATTATAAACCTCATAATATAGATTGTATTATCATCAAACCAAGTTTAATGAAGAAAAACATTTGCTAAACATCACCTAATAAAATAATTACACAACAGACTGCATCATCATCAAACTAAGTTTAATGAACAAAAACATTTTTTACTTGCATTTTTCTGCAAACAGTTCTCTGCATTGTTAGCATGCTAGATAATATTGGTTCTGCACCTATTCTATGCATTTCAATCTGCAGTGATTAATAGGCAGGTAGGCACCCTCATCTGAAGCTGCTGGACAGTAAGATAATAGGGAAGTGGCTGCTAAATTTTGCTCGATAGATCTGGTCTGATCTGTGTACACAGATCCATTTAAGGCTGTTAAGTTGCATAACTTTGCTGCAAAACAAGCGGACAGCTCCACCTACTGGCTATTTTAATTGGTGCATTGCTTTCCAAATGACTGAAAAAAAAGGTTGTTATTCTGAAACGGCGCAAATTGAACCGGTGTAATCCGAGGGCCATCTGTATAAGGATATACTTATTAAAAATCTGAGGGCAAGATAGAATAATTTTGTAAGAGAACAATCTGGTGAAAAGCTAATTTAAATTGACAACCCAACCCCTAATCTGCTGACCGGACATCGCCGCCACTATAATAAATGTATTAACCCCTAAACTGCCGCACTCCCACCTTGCAAACACTATATTAAATTTTATTAACCCCTAATCTGCCCCCCCCAATGTCGCCACCACCTACCTACAATTATTAACCCCTAATCTCCCGCACCCAACGTCGCTGCTACTATAATAAAGTTATTAACCCCTAAACCTAAATCTAACCCTAACCCTAACAACCCCTAAATTAAATATAATTTAAATAAATCTAAATAAAATTACTATAGTTAAATAAATTAATCCTATTTAAAAGGAAATACTTACCTGTAAAATAAACCCTAATATAGCTACAATATAACTAATAGTTACATTGTAGCTATTTTCGGATTTATATTTATTTTACAGGCAACTTTGTATTTATTTTTAACTAGGTACAATAGCTATTAAATAGTTAATAACTATTTAATAGCTACCTAGTTAAAATAATTACAAAATTACCTGTAAAATAAATCCTAACCTAAGTTACAAATATACCTAACACTACACTATCAATACATTAATTAAATAAATTAAATACAATTATCTAAAATAAAATACAATTAAATAAACTAAACTATATTACAAAAAATAAAAAATATTACAAGAATCTAATTACACCTAATCTAAGCCCCTAATAAAATAAAAAAAAACCTAAAATAATAAAATTCCCTATCCTACACTAAATTACAAAGTAATCAGCTCTTTTACCAGCCCTTAAAAGGGCTTTTTGTGGGGCATTGCCCCAAAATAATGAGCTCTTTTACCTGTAAAAAAAAAAATACAATACCCCCCAACATTACAACCCACCACCCACACACCCCTACTCTAAAACCCACCCGATCCCCCCTTAAAAAAACCTAACACTACTTCATTGAAGATCACCCTACCTTGAGCCGTGTTCACCCAGCCGGGCATCGATGGGCCAGAAGAGGACATCCGGACCGGCAGAAGTCTTCATCCAATCGGGGCAGAAGAGGTCCTCCATCCAGCAGAAGTCTTCATCCAAGCGGCATCTTCTATCTTCAATCAATCGGAGCGGAGCGGGTCCATCTTCTATACAGCCGACGCGGAGCCATCCTCTTCTTCCGATGTCCTAACGAAGAATGACGGTTCCTTTAAACGTCATCAACCAATCAGATTTTTCCTACCTTAATTCCGATTGGCTGATAGAATCCTATCAGCCAATCGGAATTCGAGGGACGCCATCTTGGATGACTTCATTTAAAGGTACCGTCATTCTTCGTTAGGACATCGGAAGAAGAGGATGGCTCCGCGTTGGCTGTATAGAAGATGGACCCGCTCCGCTCCGATTGATTGAAGATAGAAGATGCCGCTTGGATGAAGACTTCTGCTGGATGGAGGACCTCTTCTGCCCCGATCGGATGAAGACTTCTGCCGGTCCGGATGTCCTCTTCTGGCCCATCGGTGCCCGGCTGGGTGAACACAATGGGGTAGTGTTAGGTTTTTTTAAGGGGGGATCGGGTGGGTTTTAGAGTAGGGGTGTGTGGGTGGTGGGTTGTAATGTTGGGGGGGGTATTGTCTTTTTTTACAGTTAAAAGAGCTGATTACTTTGGGGCAATGCCCCTCAAAAAGCCCTTTTAAGGGCTGGTAAAAGAGCTGATTACTTTGTAATTTAGTGTAGTATAGGGAATTTTATTATTTTGGGGGGCTTTTTTATTTCATTAGGGGTCTTAGATTAGGTGTAATTAGACTAAAATTCTTGTAATTTTTTTTTATTTTTTGTAATTTAGTGTTTTTGTTTGTAATATAGTTTAGTTTATTTAATTGTATTTTATTTTAGATAATTGTATTTAATTTATTTAATTAATTTCTTGATAGTGTAGTGTTAAGTGTATTTGTAACTTAGGTTAGGATTTATTTTACAGGTAATTTTGTAATTATTTTAACTAGGTAGCTATTAAATAGTTATTAACTATTTAATAGCTATTGTACATAGTTAAAATAAATACAAAGTTGGCTGTAAAATAAATATAAATCCTAAAATAGCTACAATGTAACTATTAGTTATATTGTAGCTATATTAGGGTTTATTTTACAGGTAAGTATTTAGTTTTAAATAGGATTAATTTATTTAATTATAGTAATTTTATTTAGATTTATTTAAATTATATTTAACTTAGGGGGTGTTAGGGTTAGACTTAGGTTTAGGGGTTAATAACTTTATTATAGTAGCAGCGACGTTGGGTGCTGGAGATTAGGGGTTAATAATCGTAGGTAGGTGGCGGCTATGTTGGGGAGGCAGATTAGGGGTTAATAAAATTTAATATAGTGTTTGTGAGGCGGGAGGGTGGCGGTTTAGGGGTTAATACATTTATTAAAGTGGCGGCGATGTCCGGTCAGAAGATTAGGGGTTAATAATTGTAGGTAGGTGGCAGCAACGTTGGGGGGGCAGATTTGGGGTTAAGAAATATAATGTAGGTGTCGGCGATGTTAGGGACAGCAGATTAGGGGTTCATAAGTATAATGTAGGTGGTTGCGGTGTCCGGTCGGCAGATTAGGGGTTAAATAATTTTAATATAGTGTTTGCGATGTGGGGGGGCCTCAGTTTAGGGGTTAATATGTAGTTTATGGGTGTTAGTGTACTTTGTAGCACTGTAGTTAAGAGCTTTATGTTCCGGCGTTAGCCCATAAAACTCTTAACTACTGACTTTTAAATGCGGTTGGAGTCTTGGAGGTAGAGGCTCTACCGCTCACTTTCTCCAAGACTCGTAATACCAGCATTAGCCAAATCCCATTAAAAAAATAGGATACGCAATTGACGTAAGAGGATTTGCGGTAGCCTCGAGTCGCGGAAGAAAAGTGAGCGGTGAGCCTCTACCTGCAAAACTTGTAATACCAGCGTTAGGTAAAAAGCAGCGTTGGGACCTCTCAACGCTGCTTTTTAAAGCTAACGCAGAACTCATAATCTAGCAGAAAGTTACTGATAAATATCACACCAAAGAACTGTGAGTTGAAGCAATTAACGGCACACTGATATGCACTGTGAACTAAAGCACAAATGAATACGCTGATATATTTGCTAAAGTAAACTGAAATATCCAATACGGTAACTTATATAGACATTTTAAGACCGGAAATTTGAGCTCTACTATAATATTGAATTTTAAACATATATTTTTATATTTTTTCAAAAGAGTCGACATTCTTTTTACTTTTTAATTTTAAAAGGTGGTATATGCAATTTTTGGGAGATGCCCCATATAATCTCTTATATATTATTTTCATGCAGGAATACATTGTATTTTAATGCAGGGAGATAATTGTACCCTAACCCTTACCCTTATACTTAGTGCAAGTTGGTATTAGTACATTTACACATTTGGAGCCCTATGTCTGAAACGTATAGCATGCTGGTATAATTAATTTCAATAGTGAGATATTCAAATTTCGGTATTGTCTGGAATCACTTGTTTGCATCAGTTTTTAACAATTTTGTACCAATTCTGTTTATTAAAACATTTTTTACTCTAAATCACATGGGAGTTTGAAGGTAATTAATACACAATCACACATTGTTAGTTAAGTTATCACCATTTGTGAACCTTCTTTGTAAGATTTAAGAATCTTATCTTTACACACTTATATACATTTTTCGTTTCTTAAATTGATCGATTAACATATATACTAATTTTATATATATTTTTGTATTTCACACTTTGCTGAAGCACTTTTGCTTCAGCAAATTAATCAAGTTGTTTAAAATGGCACGCTCTTTCTAAACCAAGAATGAAAGTGGGTTTCATGTCCCTTTAATAACACAAATCATGTTCAATAAACTCTTTTTATAACACTTATGAATCAATATTTTATTCTTTATATGTCAGATTTTAATGTAAATAAATGTGTTCTACTAAAGTTAATTAATAAAACGATCATCCATCTAATCTATCATCTATTTATTCTATCTATCTGTCTATCTATCATCTATCCATTTATCTGTAACACACACAAATAGTTAAAAACACATACTAAAACACATATGGACAAAAAAGCTAATTAACCATACACTCTTTGCAATACAATTATATGAAACAAATCATAGTCATTTGATACATCATGTTTTTTATAAAAAATCTGAATTTGTAATGTTTGGCTTTAATTAAGGTGATGCTATTATTTGCTTTTATAAAGTGAATGACTTTGCTGGAATCATTTAACACAAATATTAATTTACAATATTATTAGAAAATTTGTTCAGGATAATTTGAATATATATTACTAATTAGACACAGATATATAAGGTGTAAATCCCTCACACCTAAGAGATTATCACATCAAGATATCTGATAACCTATAACAATATCCTGAGATCCTGGTAAGCAAATGTTATATCTTATACTTATATATTTGTAACAATTTTATTTATACTTCTTATGAGAGTGACCTTTATTTTAAATTTAGTATAGATTTTTAATACTGGTAACTCACTTTTTTATGGCACCAGAGTAAAGAAACAACACAATATTAATAACAATTAAATTAATCAGATGCTTATTTATAACATCACACTGAATACTAAACATTATAAGGCTTTGTGGTGTAATCATGAAAATAATTAGCAATAAGGGATATTAGTAATCTTGAAATTGTACATGACAGAACAATATCTTTATCTATAAATTAATACTGACATGTTCTATGGAATTGTAATCCTTTAAGCTCAGTTTTATGTTAAAATAAACTTCAGATAATAGAATTAAACAGTTTGCAAATATCATAAACATTATTTTGTGCAACTGAATGATTAAAAATCTATTTCATTAAAGGGACATGAAACCCCTAATCTCATGTCAATGTATTTTTAAACATCTTTGCAATTTACTTCTAATATCAATTTAGCTTTATTTTATTGGTATCCATTATTGAAGGAGTAGCAGTGCACTATTTGGAGCTAGTTGAACACATTGGTAAGCCAATGACAACAGCCATATTTGTGCAGCCACCAATCAGCAGCTAGCTCCAGCCCCTGAGCCTACTTAGGTATGCTTATCAACAATGGATACTAAGTGATCAAAGCAACAGCAGTAAAATGGAAAGCAGTTTAGAATTGCATATGCTCTATCTGAATCATGATATTTTAATTTTGACTTTAATGTAATTGTGTTTTAATGTTTCTTTAATGAGATTTAAATCAACACATTTAGTAAAAATGTGTTATGGTTCTAATTGTTTTTTTTTTTTTACTTTTAACAGGTAAAGATGAATTTTAAGTACATAGTCGCAGTGTCCATTTTAATAGCATCTGCATATGCACGAAGGTAAAATAAAAATACAAGGAAAGAACTATCAAAACTATTTATTTTAGATATGAATATTTTATCTCAGAGAACCTACTAAATATTCAAAAGAGATACTAAATTCTGAAAAATACAATGGTCATATTTACATATGTGGTAATGATTTTGTGACATAAAGCTTTCAAAAATGTGTCTAATGTAAAGTGCTATCTGCTTCCATTTTCCATCCAGTACATATACACATTACATTATATGAGAGCACAAAAATGTAGTAAGATGTTAAAAGGAAGTTAGAAGGAATAAACGTGGTTTGAACAAGGGCGTTAAATTGAAAGATAATTTTTATTTCCATATTTTAATAAAAAGAACATTTTCTAATATGTGAAGAACATTGGAAGTGAAATATTCAAAAGTACCTTCGGGTTTAGTTCAGTTAGTTAGTGCATATCAGGTTTCGCTCGTGTGCTAACTTTTTACTTTCAAATTGTAAAAAAAAGCTAACCCGCCCACATAAAAAATGAACTCCCAGCAGTGTGTGCACTTAAACAGGAGAGCTAAATAGTGTGTGAGAGAGAGAAATAATCAGTTTTTATTAACTTAAACTAATTTGGTACAAATACAAATGCCTAAATACCCAATTTAACCCCTTAAAGGACTGGTCATTTCAGACAAAAACTTTCCCAAAAGACCAGAGCATTTTTGGCATTACTACATTTAAACAGAAATAGAGCATTTTTTTTAATATTTACCTATAAAAACTATATCTTTTTTTTTAGTAGACAACCCAAATATTAATCTATGCCCATTGGGATCAAATACATTTTTTACAATTTTTTACAATTTTAGTCTTCTCACTGAAATAATTTACAAACAGCTTGTGCAATCATGGCACAAATAATTGTAAATGTTTCTCTTGGATCCCCTTTGTTCAGAAATAGCAGACATATATGACTTTTGCATTGCTTTTGGTAATTAGAAGGCTGCTAAATTCTGCTGTGCACCTCACTTGTATTATGCCCAGCAGTGAAGAGGTTAATTAGGTAGCTTGTAGGGTTCATTTTAGCTTAAGTGTACAGGTTACCCTCCCACCTGACACATCCCCCCCTCCAATCCACTCCTAATTCCCCCCTATTGCCTCTCAAACAGCTCTCTTCCCTCTCCCACCCCAAAATGGTCACCCCCATCTTAAGTACTGGCAGAAAGTCTGCCAGTACTAAAATAAAATGTTTTTTTATATATATATAATTTTTTTTAAATATCTTTTCTGCAGTGTAGAATCTCCCCTTACCCCCTTACCCCCAACCTCCCTGATCCCCCTGAACAGTTCTCTAACCCTCCACCCTCTACCTATTAGACACCATCTTAGGTACTGGCAAGTGTCTGCCAGTACCCAGTTTCACCTCATTTTTAATTTATGTCACCCACTTTTTTCTGTAGTGTACCTGCCCCCCTTTATTACCATACCGCCCTCCCCTTCCCAGATCTCTTTCCCTCAATGGATCCCACATAGGATCCCCCTCATTGCCCCTCCTCCCTCCTTCCCCCTCACTGATGCAGCTTTTTTTTTCCCTTGTCTGTAGCGTGGCGTAGCACCACCCGCTCTTGTCCTCCTCCTGCCCCCTCCAGCAATGGACCGCTCACCCACCTACTTCCTGAAACAATCTGCACCACCGCTGTCCGATACAGAGAGGGCCACAGAGTGGCCCTCTCCTCATTGGTAACACTGCAACTTAATTTCAGCAGTGCCCAAAACACCATATGTGATCTCGCTATTTTTAGTGACATTGCGGCAGAGAGAAGCCCAGGACTGCAGCGACGTAGAGGGTACAGCGCTGGTTGTTAAAGGGTTAAAAATGTAACTGCTTTTTTATAAGCAATTACTGATGTCTGTTATTTGCTCAGTGGTACTACAGACTAAGCAAAAGCCATCAGAGCACCAGGTGTGTCCATCTGTCCTAATTAGGTAGAACTGTGCTTTCACAAAATAAAATATATTTTAAAAAACAATAAGTAGTTTAATCTTAAAATGTTAAAGTCATAACATTAGTTTACCAATCTGATTTATTTATTTATTTTTAGTGAAGGGAACGACATACAGTCTCTGAGTCAGAGGGATGTTTTAGAAGAAGAATCACTGAGGGAAATCAGAGGTATAGGAGGAGCCCTCCTAGATGCTGGTAAATCAGCTTTAAAAGGCTTGGCTAAAGGATTGGCTGAGCATTTTGGGAAGAGAACAGCTGAAGATCATGAAATGATGAAAAGACTGGAAGCCGCAATGCAGTCTCTGAGTCAGAGGGATGTTTTAGAAGATGAATCACTGAGGGAAATCAGAGGTATAGGAGGAGCCCTCCTAAGTGCTGGTAAATCAGCTTTAAAAGGCTTGGCTAAAGGATTGGCTGAGCATTTTGCGAATGGGAAGAGAACAGCTGAAGATCATGAAATGATGAAAAGACTGGAAGCCGCAGTGCGTGATCTAGATTCCTTGGATCATCCAGAGGAAGCTTCTGAAAAGGAAACCAGAGGCTTCAATCAAGAGGATTGCTTTCATGAATATTTGCAAAATGATGCTTATCATTGTAAATAAAGCACAAAAAAACTATTTAAACAAACTGCATGTTCTCTACTCTGCTAAAATCATATGAGCAAAACCTGTTTATCATTTGAAATTAACATTAGCATTTCTGCTTAATATTTATGTAGTAAAGTTTATCTAATGATTTTTCTACAAAAGCCAACATAAAATCTATGGAAATATTTGTAGATAATAATTATATAATATTTTCTACAGGATTGTGTTTCACCCCAACATGTCGACACCTGGAAAACTAGTTAATCAAACAATAAGAAGCATATGATATTTATTTACATGATTTTCATGCACCCTATTTTCTTATACACACTTGTTCCTCTAATCTTAATATAAAAACAATGTAACAAACATGACCAAAATGTTGATAATTAAGCAGCTATACTAAAAAACATTACAAATATATAGGATAGGAAAATATATTAACATTTTCAATGATTTTCAACATTGTTTAATTAGTACTTTTCTCTTTAAAGCCCATTTATTCTTATACTGAGTTGCATTTTTTGTCGGTTTGCACAGCTTTTGTTCAATTTTAAATCTCTGGAGGAAATCTCTGCTGACTTTCTTCACTATAAGTTCATCTTGAACTCTTAATATTCTGCCCTTAAAGTGCCATAATACCCAAATGTTTAAACACTTGAAAGTGATGCAGTATAGCTGTAAAAAAGCTGACTAGAAAATATCACCTGAACATCTCTATGTAAAAAAGAAAGATATTTTACCTCAAAAGTTTCTCAGTAGCCACATCCCATTGTAAAGGATTTCTAAGCAGCATTTTAGTATGTCTGTCCTGGGACAGCTTAGGGGATGAGCCTCGTATTATTTCCCTATTCAGCTTACTATGAAATCTCATGAGAGTTAAGTGAAATCTCATGAGATCACAGTAAAAGAGTTCATGACCTCAGCACTGCTGATGCTGATTGGCTGCTGTTCATTTCTTCATTTTTTTTTATTTTTTTTTTAACCTGCAGCTGGGAGTAGCTGAGTATAACTTTTTACACAGAACTCACCCTGCTGATCTGAGGAGATTGTGAGGTAAAATATCTTCCTTTTTTACATAGAGATGCTCAGGTGATATTTTCCTGTCAGCTTTTTACAGTTATAGTGCATCAGTTTCAAGTAATTTAGCATATGAGTATTATGTCCCTTTAAAGGGACACTGAACCCAAATGTTTTTTTTCGGGATTCAGATAGAGCATAACATTTTAAGCAACTTTCTAATTTACTCCTATTATACAAATTGTCTTTATTCTCCTGGTATCTTTATTTGAAATGCAAGAATGTAAGTTTAGATGCCTGCCCATTTTTGGTGAACAACCTGGGTTGTCCTTGCTGATTGGTTGATAAATTCATCCACCAATAAAAAAGTGCTGTCCAGAGTCCTTAACAAAAAAAAGCTTAGATGCCTTCTTTTTCAAATAAAAATAGCAAGAGAACTAAGAAAAATTTATAATAGGAGAAAATTAGAAATTGCTTAAAATTGCATGCTCTATCTGAATCACAAAAGAAAAAAATTGGGTTCAGTGTTCCTTTAATCTATATAAGCAACATTACTTCTCTACTCTTATCTCTACTCTTTCTTCAAACTTAAAACGTCTGTTTTCCAATTTCAATACTCTTCTCCGCCCACCCCCACCTCCCACTACAACTTTTCTCTCAGCTCAAGATTTTGCCAGCTACTTTAACAACAAAATCAACTCCATCAAAAATAAAATCAGCTCTCAACATAATACCGGTCTCCCACCCCCTCAAAAGCTCACAATCATCCAAAACCCACATAGCCATAAATTTAGCTCTTTTCCCCCTGTTAAAGAGGAAGAAGTTTCTGCCCTTATATTATCCTCTCACCTCACTACCTGTCTCCTCGACCCCATCCCCTCACAACTACTCCCCTCCCTCTCTTCTACCCTTACCCCTATACTCACACACATCTTCAACCTCTCCCTCAGCACTGGTATAGTTCCCACATCTCTTAAACATGCATTAGTCCCACCTATCCTCAAAAAAACTTCTATTGATCCAATATCCCCATCCAACTTCCGCCCTATTTCCCTACACCTCTTCCCTCAAAGCTTCTTGAAAAGCTAGTATATGCACATCTATCCCATTTCCTTACATTAAACTCCCTCCTTGATCCACTGCAATCTGGATTTCACCCCCTTCAGTTAACAGAGACAGCAATTGTTAAGGTTACCAATGACCTACTTACAGCAAAATCCAAAGGCCACTTCTCTCTACTTATCCTCCTTTATCTGTTAGCAGCCTTTGATACTGTTGACCACCCTATTTTGCTCCATGTCCTCCAATCCTTCATTATCTGCGACACAGCTCTCTCTTGGTTCTCTTCCTATCTGTCTAACTGTACCATTGGTGTAGCCTTCTCTGGGGCATCCTCTGCCCCGTTACCTCTTTCTGTTGGGGTACAGAAAGGCTCTGTCGTCGGTCACCTTCTCTTCTCAATCTACACGTCCTCATTAGGTTCCTTAATAAAGCCCCATGGGTATCACTATCATTTGTATGCCAATGATACACAAATCTATCTCTCTGCACCAGAACTATCTCCTTCTTTGCTAACCCATGTTACTAACTGTCTCTCTCATATCTTATCTTTTATTTCCTCTCACTACCTCAAGCTAAATCTCTCCAAAACTGAGCTCCTTATTTTCCCCCCTTCTTCCAAAATTTCCACCCCCCATGTCTCTATAACAGTTGATAACTCCATCATTACCCCAACCTCACATGCCCAATGTCTTGTGGTCACACTTGAATCATATCTTTCTTTCACTCCTCACATTCATTACTTGGCTAAAGCCTGCCGCTTCCACCGTACAAACATTGCTAAAATCAGACATTTCCTTACACAAGACACAACTAAGATTTTAATCCATTGTCTCATCCTTTCCCGCCTCGACTACTGCAACTCCATCCTCTCTGGTCTCCCTAGCTGCCGCCTAGCTCCTTTACAATCCATAATGAATGCCTCTGCCAGGCTCATCCTCCTTACATGTCACTCTTCATCTGCTGCACCTCTCTGCCAATCCCTTCACTGGCTTCCTCTTGCCTCCAGGATTAAACACAACATTCTCACTCTCACACACAAAGCCCTCAATTGCATTGCTCTCCCTTACATCTCAGACCTTGTCTCCAGATACTTTCCCTCCTGACCCCTTCGCTCCGCTCATGATCTGCTACTCTCCTCCTCTCTTGTTACCTCCTCACATTCCCGTTTACAAGATTTCTCCAGACTGGCTCCCATCTTAGGGAACTCTCTGCCTCGCTCCACAAGACTCTCCCCTAGTTTTAAAAGCTTCAAGTGCTCCCTGAAGACTCTACTATTCAGGGACGCATACAACCTACACTAACCTTCCTATCTCCACTGCTATCCCCTTAAACCCCATAGCATGTAAGCCTATGAGCCCAGCTGTTTGTAGTCCACCTTCATAAGAGCCGACTACAACAGTGCACCTCTTTGCAGGACCCTCTACCCATTTGATCGCTGTAATTGCTTTTTATATACCACCTATGTTCATAGCGCTGCGGAACCTGTTAGCGCTCTACAAATACCTGATGATAATAATAATAATAATAATAATCTCTTGAGCACGCTCATTTTATTTATGAATTATTGAAATAGTTACTTAAACTTTTACACAACTTAAGTATCAATATTTGAAAACTACATTTAAGAATTTTGGATATGGATTACGGACGGAACTACCATTAGTGCAACAGGATAAAATCGGAGTAAAATGTAGATAATTAAAAGGACAGTATACAATCGTAAATAACTCCCCGGGCGTGAACACAATGTTATCTATATGGCCCACATGAACTAGCAGTCTCCTGTTGTGAAATGCAAATATAAAAGCATGTGATAAGAGGCTGACTTTAGTGGTTTAGAAATAGGCACACATTTAGAGGTTTAAATTTTATATAAAGTATATTAATATAACAATGCTGGCTGTGCAAAACTTTGGAATAGAAAGTAAAGGCATTATCTATCTTTTTTAGAAGAAATTAGATAGAGGGCGCCACATGGTGCAGATCAAATGAGATAATGACAACAACACAGTATGATCATGAGAATCCTACTCACAAATGGAAGCGCACAAAAAAGTGCAGAAAACGCAATCCGGAACTACACGTCGTTCGGTCGACCACAAAGGATAGATGTAACACAGATGGAAATCCTCGTCTCGCCAGGGAGAGTCCAGGGATATCCAAGGTGGAGTGAAAGTGGAGCTGTACAGCAGAGTTCCAGCCGGATCCTAGGGACCAAAGTTCCAGCCAAATCCTATCCCAGGGGGAACATGCCCTCAGTCTGTACGTTCCGCCTGTATATATGTATTTGTGATTGGGGCAGAGCAGGATGAAAAAAAACCTAACACCTGCAAAAAGCAGCGTTCAGCTCCTAACGCAGCCCCATTGATTCCTATGGGGAAACACATTTATGTCTACACCTAACACAAACCCTGAGTCTTAGCACCCCTAATCTTATACTTATTAACCCCTAATCTGCTGCCCCCGACTTCGCAGACACCTGCATTTTATTATTAACCCCTAATCTGCCGCTCCAGACACTGCCGCAACCTACATTATCCCTATGAACCCCTAATCTGCTGCCCCCAACATCGCCGACACCTACATTATAGTTATTAACACCTATTCTGCCGCCCCCAATGTCGTTGCAACCTACCTACAATTATTAACCCCTAATCTGCTGCCACCAACTTTGCCGCTACTATAATAAAGTTATTAACCCCTAAACCTAAGTCTAACCCTAATCCCCCTAACTTAAATATAATTTAAATACAGCTAAATAGAATTACTATTATTAACTAAATTATTCCTATTTAAAACTAAATACTTACCTGTAAAATAAACCCTAAGCTATCTACAATATAACTAATAGTTACATTGTAGCCATTTTAGGATTTATTTTTATTTCACAGGCAAGTTTGTATTTATTTTAACTTGGTAGAATAGTTATTAAATAGTTATTAACTATTTAATAACTTCCTAGTTAAAATAATTACAAATTTACCTGTAAAATAAACAATAACCTAAGTTACAATTATACCTAACACTACACTATAATTAAATTAATTACCTAAACTAACTACAATTAATTACAATTAAATTAAATAAACTAAAGTACGAAAAAAAAATCCCACTAAATTACAGAAAATAATAAAATAATTACAATTTTTTTAAACTAATTACACCTAATCTAATCCCCCTAATAAAATTAAAAAAAAAAAAAAAAAAAATCCCTACCCTATACTAAATTACAAATAGCCCTTAAAAGGGCCTTTTGCTGGGCATTGCATCAAAGTAATCAGCTCTATTACCTGTAAAAAAACAAAACAATACCCCAGCCAATCGGAATTAAGGTAGAAAAAATCCTATTGGCTGATCCAATCAGCCAATAAGATTGAGCTCGCATTCTATTGGCTGTTCCAATCAGCCAATAGAATACAAGCTCAATCCTATTGGCTGATTGGATCAGCCAATAGGATTGAACTTCAATCCTATTGGCTGTTTGCATCAGCCAATAGGATTTTTTCTACCATAATTCCGATTGGCTGATAGAATTCCATCAGCCAATCAGAATTCAAGGGACGCCATCTTGGATGACGTCACTTAAAGGTACTGTCATTTAGTGTTAATCGACGGAAGAAGAGGATGCTCCGTGTCAGATGTCTTGAAGATGGACCCGCTCCGCTCCGGATGGATGAAGATAGAAGATGCCGCCTGGATGAAGACTTCTGCCCATCTGGAGGTCCTCTTCTGCCCGGATAGGGTGAAGACTTCTGCCCATCTGGAGGATCACTTCTGCCCAGTTGGGTGAAGACATCTCAAGGTAGGGTGATCTTCAAGGGGGTAGTGTTAGGTTTTATTAAGGGGGAATTTGGTGGGTTTTAGAGTAGGGTTGGGTGTGTGGGTGGTGGGTTGTAATGTTGGGGGGGGGTATTGTCTTTTTTTTTTACAGGTAATAGAGCTGATTACTTTGGGGCAATGCCCCGCAAAAGGCCCTTTTAAGGGCTATTTGTAATTTAGTATAGGGTAGGGATTTTTATTATTTTGGGGGGCTTTTTTATTTTATTAGGGGGATTAGATTAGGTGTAATTAGTTTAAAAAAATTGTAATTATTTTATTATTTTCTGTAATTTAGTCTTTGTTTTTTTCGTACTTTAGTTTATTTTATTTAATTGTAATTAATTGTAGTTAGTTTAGGTAATTAATTTCATTATAGTGTAGTGTTAGGTGTAATTTTAACTTAGGTTAGGGTTTATTTTCAGGTAAATTTGAAATTATTATTTTTTTTTGTGTGTGTTTAAACAAGCTTTATTAAACAGATCAATCAAGAATACAGAGTCACTGAATATTCAAAATTATACAAAGTTTGATTGTATGGGTGCACTCAGCGCATTCCCATATTTCAAATCCGAAATTACGTGACAGAAAGCTTGGTTTTT
Organism: Bombina bombina; assembly: GCF_027579735.1. Classification (NCBI taxonomy): domain Eukaryota; kingdom Metazoa; phylum Chordata; class Amphibia; order Anura; family Bombinatoridae; genus Bombina; species Bombina bombina. Next base: position 388,007,011 of record NC_069501.1, read on the forward strand.
TAACATTATTTCAACAAAAATTATACAAACCAATGTAGGTAAATATTACAAACATTTTCCAGTACACTGGGAGTGGTGAAAATAAGGTTACAGCTTAGTTAAGAGAGGAGGGAAGGTTGGAGGAGAGAGAAGAAGGCGGGAAAAAAAAAAAAAAAAACCCTGACTGAAACCGAAGAACACTTAATCAGCTCAAAAGATTTGAGCCATTCATCTTCATCTATTGTATTATTAAGATCCTTATTCCATGCCCCAGTATATGAAGGTAACTGTATGTCTGTTGGAATGAGAAGGAGTTTATATACTTTTGAAATCAGTTTCTTAGGCGGGGTGAGTCCTGTGGACAAGGATTCAAATGGTGTTAAGTCTCTAAGGAATTTGATATTTTGTTTATGGGACATCAGGAAGTGTGAGAGCTGGTGGTATCTTAACCATGAGGAAAAAATGAGCCCAAATTGCTCCTGTAATTTTTGTTGAGACCTAAGCTTACCTTCTTTGTGTGCAAAGTGTAAAATTCCTGCTCTTAAGCTATAAGGTGAGCACATGTGTTTGCTAAGTTCATAGTATGGTGTTTCAGGGTTTTCTATGATTGGGAGCATTGGTGAAAAAGTGGATGAAATATATGTGCTTGTGGCTATTAGTCTGTCCCATGCAAGTAGGGTCTCACATGTTAAGTGATATTTTTGGATTAGTTTGGGACCTTTTGACGCAGGGATCCACGCCAGGATACCGACGTTATTTAGCTGAAGAATCTGTCCATCTATTCTAACCCATTGCTTTTGTGTGGTGTTATGAGACCATTCAACCAGTCTCTGTAAAAGGATGGCCCTTCTGTACAAAGCTAAGTCCGGAAAGCCTAAGCCTCCCCTATCGCAGGGAAGGTACAATGTCCTTCTAGGTATTCTGGGTCTAGTGCCTGTCCATATAAATTGCTCTATGGTTCTCTGTAACTGGGGCAAAAAGTCTGTCAGTAAATGAATTGGAACTGTCTGCATTACATATAATATATGTGGCAAAATATTCATCTTGATTAGGCCTATCTTCCCCAACCAAGACAAAGATTTATTTTTCCATGAGGACAAATCATTAATGATCTCCTTCCGCAGGGTTAAGTAGTTATTTCTAAAAATATCTGAAGGGTCTGCAGATAGAAATATACCTAAATATTTCAGTTTGGAAACAGCTATGGGCACTTTATACTCCGTTGCTAAGAACTGAGTATGTTCGACAGGGGCAGTGATATTAAGGAGTTCTGATTTTGATAAATTTAAATGAAAGTTAGACAATGCGCCATACTCTTCTATTTCCTTCAAGAGCTCGGGGATTGAGGTGTCAATATTCGTAAGGGTGTAGAGAACATCATCAGCGTATAAAGCCTGTTTGTGTTCCTCGTTTCCGATTTGTATCCCCTTTATGTTTGGAATGTTTCTAACCTTCTGAGCTAGTGCCTCGATTGAAAGGGCAAAGAGCAGAGGGGACAGGGGGCAACCTTGGCGAGTACCATTTGAGATAGTAAATTTGTCTGATAAAATACCATTCAATCTAACACGTGCATTGGGAGCTGAATATAATGCAAAAGTCATATTAATAAAGACTTGCCCAAAATTCATTACTTTCAAAACCTGACGCAGAAAAAGCCAGTCGACGTGGTCGAAGGCCTTCTCCGCGTCTGTCGAGAAGAGGGCCATAGGCACTCCTTCGGTTTGGGCATAATTTAGTAACTGGAACACTTTGTTAGTATTGTCCCTTGCTTCTCTACTGGGCACAAAGCCCACCTGATCTGTCGAGATGAGATTTGGGAGATACTTATTAAGTCGGTTTGCTAATATTTTGGCTAGGATTTTTATGTCCATGTTTAATAATGAAATGGGCCTAAAATTCGCAGGGGAGGTGGGGGATTTACCCGGTTTGGGAATGATAGTGATATGCGCTTCAAGCATGGTGCTGGTAATGATGGGATTTTCTATCAAATTGTTAAACAGATGAAGCATCACAGGGCCTAAGGTTTTTCTAAATAATTTGTAATATTTGAATGAGTACCCATCTGGGCCTGGACACTTACCACTAGGGAAGACTTTGAGAGCTTGAGAAAGCTCCTTGGCGGAAATAGGAGCATCAAGACTGCTCTTTTGGTCCGAGTCTAATTGTGGCAGTTTTAGTGCAGACAGATATTTGTCAATTAGCAACCTCTTGGTCTCTGTGTTATCAGTACGGTCCCCTGGTCCTGTCGAGTGTGTTAAATTGTATAGCGCTTTATTGTATGCATGAAAGGAATTCGCAATTTGTTTGCTGCCCTTCAACATAGAGCCATCTGGGTTTTGTATATAATGTACATGTGCTTTAAGCTGCTTTCTACGGACCGCCCTAGCTAACAGTTTCCCCATTTTTTTACCACCCTCATGGTATCGTTGCTTCACCGATGAGCATTAAGATCTTTCCTAGCTTTCTCCAATTTATTCTTGGTCTCCACATCAAGCGGGTTTCCTTTATGTGTTGTTTCTAAGTGGGTTACTGTGTTTAGTAGGTGAGTGTGTTTTAATCTGTGCTGTTTGTTGAGACGCGCTTTGTGTTTGAGGAATTCTCCCCATATGACACATTTGTGTGCCTCCCAGAAGTTTATTATTGACGTTTGAGAAGGATCATTGTGCTGTAGATAGTCAGTCAGGGATTTTTGGATCTCTGAACTTATTATAGGATTATCCAGTAAGGTGTCGTCAAGTCTCCAGACATAAGTCGTGGGGGGGAGGTCAGGCCATTGAATTATACAGGTGACCGGTGCGTGATCCGACTAATTTATTGGACCAATGGAGCAAGATGTGACCATGTCAAGCCCATTCGTGTCAGTGAGAAAATAATCTATTCTGGAATATTTGTTATGAGGAGGAGAATAGTATGTGTAATTTTTACTCGTTGGGTGGAGCGATCTCCAAATGTCATGTAGTAAAAGGTTTGAGATCGTCGTCTTAACGGATTTAATTATTTTAGTGGGAGTGCTAGCCGAGCCATTGGACGTATCAACTGATGCATCCATAGTTATATTCAAGTCTCCCGAAAGGAACACTGGGCCATTTGCAAAGTCCAAAAGGAGCTTTGAGATTTTAGTCATGAACAAGTGTTGGTCAGTATTTGGACTATAGAGGGTAGCCAAAGTAATTAGGTGCTCATAAAATAGCCCCGTTAGTAACAAATATCTGCCATCTGGGTCTTTTTCTACATGCAAAATCTTGAGAGGGACTGAGTGGTGTATCAATATGCCTACACCCCCCTTTTTTGAGGGGCCAGATGCAAAAAAAACTGTAGGATATTGTGTATTGAACCATTTTGGTTCCCTGCCCCTACGAAAGTGTGTCTCCTGAAAAAAAAGGACATGACTGTGCAGATTTTTGAGGGCATTAAAGGCTATTGACCGCTTACCTGGATTATTCAATCCTTTGGTGTTGATTGTGGTTAAAGTAAGCCCATGGGAGCCAAATTTACTATGTTGATGATTCATACTGTAGGGGAGAGAAAAAAAAAAAAAAGGAGTAGAAAAGCGAGGGAAAAGGGGTTAGAAACTACAGAAGAATAGTAAGATGGGGAAAAAGAGTGTAGACGAGAATAAAAAGAAACCGGTGCACTAGAATAAGCAATCAGTACACTGATAATAGGTTAATTAGTATCTGTGTCTGTCACAAACCTACTCAAAACAGACAACAAACAAAATCAATCGGGGTAGTAACCCCCAGGCAATAACAATGATTAAGTTATGCAAAATACTCTTGGTGACTAAAAGGCCACTTAATCAAGAGGAGATAAAGATAAGGCATAAAGGGAAGGGTAAGGAAGGGTACAAAGGGGGAAAGGCCAAGAAGAGGCAACCTACTGAAGGGGGGATGGGGAAGGGTGGAGGCAGGAGCATCAGCAATATGGGGGGAGAACACAAGGCCCCTGAAATCAAGAAACATGTAAAACACATCACTAACATTAATATGTTATTATTGATGAATAAACATTTAAATTTCCCTGACAACCCAAGCTTAATGCAAAGTCATTCTTCAAGTTCTAAAGCAATAGGTTGTTAACTGGGACTTGGTAGGGAACATGTCTACATACCATATGTGCTACAGGCTATTTAACTTCTAGAAAATCTAAAGCATAACCGGTAGGCATACCAAGGCATGGCCCACTTATTTAACTCTCCAAGTGTCCCCGTCTTCCACCCCTTCGCTCCCTTTTTTTCACATAAATCTTACAGGCTCACGTCAACCCTCCCACCACCCATCCCTCTATATCATGTACACAAAGTTCTCCTCTTCCTGAACCTGCAATAAAAATTGGCCAATGCAGTGATCGTTTAGCAGCGCATTAACCAAGCAATGCACTACTTCAAGAAACAAAAGAAGGATACTATAGCAGTGAGACTAAGGAACAGTCCACGTGATCCTCTTTTCAGTGCCTGCAGCACCAGTACAAACCATGCTAGGAGGACGAAGTGGAGGACTCAGGAGGACTGTCTTGTTGCTGATGAACCTCTCCGATAGAGAGACTATCATAAAAAACTTGAAGATCCGCACCTGCTTTATATGTTGCATGTTGTTATTATGAGTAGCCACTAATGACACTGGAAACCCCCAGCGGTAAGGGATTTTATGCGCTCTCAAATTATCTGTGATGTGACCCATGTCCCTCCTCTTCTGCAAGGTGGTTGGGGATATATCTGAGAAGATTTGTAGCTCCTCACCCGCATGTTGCACCGGGTGTTTGTTGCGTGCATGTCTAAGGATCTCCTCCTTATCTTTGTAATTCAGAAAGTGGACAATAATGTCTCTAGGGGGTGCCTTGGGAGGTGCTTTTGCTCTGAGAGCCCTATGAGCATGCTCCAATGTTATTTCTGGAGAGGAAGGGGTATCTTTCAGAGTGCGGAATAGGCTCTGCAGGTATCCATCTATGGCAGGAGGGTGGATGGTCTCAGAGACCCCTCTGATGCGTAAATTGTTCCTACGGCCTCTATTGTCGAGGTCCTCCAGCTTATCGGACAATTGCTGTATAACTTCTGCATGGCCTTGGATCTCTGTATTCATGAGCTGACTAGAGGCCAAACCAGCTGCTTGTGCTGATTCCACCTGTGTGACCCTGATGTCTAGCACTGTAATGTCCTTTCTGAGGTCGTTAAAGAAGGAGTGCATCTCTTGTACCGCATTTTTGATATCCTCTTTCGATGAGAGGTGATGCAGGTCCTCCTTTATGATGAGGTGCTTCGCCTGTGCTTCAGCACTCTGAGGCTGATTACTACATTCATGCTGTCCAGCCTCCATTGTGGCAGGTGTGGTGACGTTGGGCTGCTCCACCTGTTTCAAGTACTTATTTAGAGTGCGCACTGGCGTGTGTTTTTCAACCTTGTTCTGCTTCTTACCAGGCATTCCCCAGGTGCCCCTGCAAAAGGTGGGTGGAAGTCTAGGACGGTTGTTTGCGCAAATAGCTCCCTAATTTGAAGGTTAATAAAATAGAAAGGTGAAATTGTGACCATAGACAGTGTGAGAAACAAAGTGTCTAAGTGGCTTAGTTGTGATTTTCACTTTATTAATATATGCAGTAGGGGCTAAACCCCCTTTGGAGGTCTTGGTCAAGTTATCAACCTTAGGGGAGTCAGTAGGCCTTGTTATGATGTTACCTCTGTGCAATGTACCAGTACTGTAGTAAAATGGAGTACAGAGTCTCTGCTGATTATATACCTATGACTCGGTATTGCCCTGCTAGTTTATACAATATGCGCAATATAATAAGCCAGATCCAGGATTTAGACTTCTATGTGACACCAGATCCCTTTATGTATTTATGCAGGGATTCTATGCGGGTCAGGATCTTCCTATTTCCCCAAAGTCACAATTCAAATCCAGCTGCGTGGGTCTAACAAGTTAGTGATGCATCCCTAATTATTTTAAGAAGACCGTTCCTGTGCTGTAACCTTGGTCCTCTTCACAGTTGCCAGACACATACCCAAAGCCCTGAGAGATATGTGGCGCAGATATGCCCTGTCACTACAGCCGGAGCGGGAGAATGATTAAAATGAAAGCAAGTCTCCTTACCCGGAACACCTTTGCTTCGTCGCTCCCAGCCTAGTTACGTTATGTGGCTAGTATAGTCTGGCTCTATACCCTCCAAGCAGCACAAAGAAAAAATGCCAATCTGCCATAAATAAAATCCCTCCGGTATTGCGATGTATCAGCTTTAGCCTAAGACAAGGCTCTGCAGGGCGCTTCCACGCTGCTCCGATGTGAAGCACAGATAACTTTTCCCCTTGTCTCCTGCAACTTCTCTTTCCTGTGAATCGGACAGAGCAATTTAGATGAAGGGCCAATACATGAAATATATCCTCCTAAGAAAGGTAATTTTATGGGTAAATTATGCCTTTATAATACGTTATAATGCCTGAGGATTTAAGAGCTCTCCTAATGCACAGCCATCACCCTGCGTGGCTAGGCTCTGCCCCCCAAATTTGTAATTATTTTAACTAGGAAGTTATTAAATAGTTAATAACTATTTAATAACTATTGTACCTAGTTAAAATAAATACAAATTTGCCTGTAAAATAAAAATAAATCCTAAGATGGCTACAATGTAACTATTAGTTATATTGTAGCTATTTTAGGGTTTATTTTATAGGTAAGAATTTAGTTTTCAATAGGAATAATTTATTTAATTGTAGTAATTTTATTTCGATTTATTTAAATTATATTTAAGTTAGGGGGGTGTTAGGGTTAGACTTAGATTTTGGGGTTAATAAATTTAATATAGTTGCGGCAACGTTGGGGGCGGCAGATTAGGGGTTAATGATTGTAGGTAGGTGTTGGCGATGTTAGGGACGGCAGATTAGGGGTTAATATAATTTAACTAGTGTTTGCAAGGTTGGAGTGCGGCGGTTTAGGGGTTAATATATTTATTAAAGTGGCAGCGATGTCCGGTCGGAAGATTAGGGGTTAAAAAATGTATTTAAGTGCTTGTGATGTGGGGGGGGGGGCTCGGTTTAGGGGTTAATAGGTAGTTTATGGGTGTTAGTGTACTTTTATCACTTTAGTTAAGAGTTTTATGTTACAGCAATAGCCCAAAAAACTCTTAACTACTGACTTTTAAATGCGGTATCAGTCTTGACAGGAGAGGCTGTACCGCTCACTTTTTCCAAGACTCGTAATACCGGCATTAGGCAAATCCCATTAAAAAGATAGGATACACAATTTGCGTAAGTGGATTTGCGGTATGCTTGAGTCGCGGAAAAAAAATGAGCGGTACACCTGTACCTGCCAGACTCATAATACCAGCAGGCATTAAAAAGCAGCGTTGGGACCTCTCAACGCTGCTTTTTAAGGCTAACACAAGACTCAAAAATCTAGGCGACTGTGTTTACTGGTCATTTAAGCTTTTGCACAAATTAAATATCAGAATTTGAAAATTACGTTTATGAATTTTAATGAAGTGTTTGGATTAAAAAACGATTAAAAATCTTGAACAAAATTATATTAAAATTAAATAAAATTGTTATTTGATTTTATTATTGGTTAAGCAAAAATAATAAAAAAAACAAAAAAGCAAGACTTATGTTTATTCTTTTATGCATATCTTATTTTACAATCTTGATTGACATAACGGGGAACTCTTTACACTATCATTAGAAAAAATATCATATTGCATGAGCTTCAGTTACACAGAAACAGCTCCGGCCTACATACAATTAGTGGATCAGATTCTTAAGATAAGGGTACTTTCTTCTAAAAAAACTTTTTTTTTTCATGTATAATTATGAAACTTCTTTCAACAATGACTCTCTCCCCAGAAATATATATTTTTTAACAAGGCCATCATACCAGACCTACCCACCTGTACACCGGATATTATAGTATAAAGCCAGTCTCTAATTTAATAATAATACTAATAATGAGTTAAAGGGACAGTCAACCTAAAAATAGTTTTAACTTATATCTATAAAGTTGCCATAGATTGTTTTATACAAATATAGCCCATTTTTTACAGATATTCTGTTTGCAAGTAAAATCACTTACTTTTGCCACCGCTGCTGTTTGAAAATGTCTCTCTGGCTCTGCCCCTTTTTTGTCATCCGTGACATCATGATCTTCTTGTGATACCTGTAATTTTCCTAACTTACTCATAACCGGCTTTAGTGCATGCGCACTGCGCCTATTGTACTGTTGGGGAACTTTTTAACACAGGAACAAAAACGCTGGCTCATTATTTGAGTGGATCATAGTTGCAGCGTACCAGTGTCCTGTGCTCCCCTCCAGCAGCAGTTCCCAGCAGTTATCAGTTCCCACATTGGATTATATTGCAACGTGTATGGTAAGTCTCTTCCACGTTGTTCTACTTATTTGGCAGCACTGTTTAAAGCAGTATAACACAGGTGTCCCCAAGAACCATGTTAGAGGATCGTCAAAATAACTGTAAACTTGGTATGAAAGATTTTCTATAATAGAGCATTCCTATTTGCTTCCATTTGCTGCTAGCCAGCCATTCCCCTCAACTGTTAGACATTTACACTCGCTAATAGCCATGCTTGTTTAACTAGAAACAAGTGCCTGGGATTGAGCACATTACCATTTCACTAAACAAATAACCTATTTTTGTGCTTACTTTGTAAAATATCTGTTTATAAACCTACTGATAGAATGGTCTGCTCCTATTTAGAGTTACTGGAGATACTGATAGATAAAGCTGTTATTCAGATTTTTATATTAATTTGTTTCCTATACTTGTATTTAAATACCAGCAATGAGTAATAATTATTGAAAAGTTCATAATGCATACAGAAAGTGTACGATATTTATGTATTATTTAATAATAAAATTCAACAAAATAATTGGCTGTTTGCACACCCAAAAAAGTCATATAGCTCTACCCGTATGCTGATATTTAAATGATACATCTTTATGTAACCTTTGACTCAAGGCTGAGCTACAGTTTTAACATGTTATTTAAAAATAAATCACTGAAATATACTGATATAACTGTATGTTAGACATCCTCCAAACTAAGATAGGGGTAGACATCCTATCTAATTTGAGAAGCATATCCAGGTATCAGATAAAATGTCTAAATAATTCTCACAGACAATTTCAGAGAATATAGCCCAGTCAGTGGAGATTCTATACAAATTTTACTGGGGGGTCCAAGGTGGGGCCAGTGTTTAATCAGGGGTGTGTGTATAAATGTATATATATTTATAATTTGTGTGTGTATGTATATATATATATATACATACATATACACATCCATTCACACATATATATATATATACATATACACACACATATACATACACACACACACACACCATACATACACATATACACACATCCATACACATAAATATATATATATATATATATATATATATATACATCCATACACACATATATATATATATATATATATATATATATACACGCCCACAAATACATACACACACACATACATACACACACATCCATACATACATACACACACACATATACATACACACACACACACACCATACATACACATATACACACATCCATACACATAAATATATATATATATATATATATACATCCATACACACATATATATATATATATATATATATATATATATATATATATATACACGCCCACAAATACATACACACACACATACATACACACACATCCATACATACATACACACACACATATATATATATATATATATATATATACACATGAACCTTAGTTACAAAAAGAGAAGGATTGAATCAATTTTATATCAATCAAAGAAGGACCAAGGCTGCACAGGGTTCAACATGCTTTATTTACTAAAAAACACCAAATCTCTCCCTAGACAGGGACGTCTATTGTCCACCCAAATCCCAACAATAAAGAACCCACAACTAAAAACAAAAGAGCTGAAAACAAGGAATGCTAATGAACCCCTAACTATGATACTGCAGTATACTAAAGAGGTATGATATAGAGAGCCCCTAACAGGCACAATAACTGACTATATGGCACATATGGTATCAAAAAACTCAAGTAACCGGTTACTGAATAGAAATGTGGCAGGCGGGGCCCCAGAAAAAAACTTGCAATGATGGCAGGAAATCTGTGAAAAGTAATGTCCAATCCTAGTCAATGAGTGCTAATTGCACACTATTGAAAACATCACAGTCTCTATAATGATTGCAGTTCCTGAGAAGCAGTGAAAAGTTATGCTGAAATCGCCTGGCACATCAGTGTAAACTACACGCACAGGCTATGATCTTGTAAAATTGCTTCAATGTATGTGAAATGTTGCCGCTTGCCTTTTTCATCTGTTTATAATGTAACCTTTTTCAGCACTGCATGCATACAACGTGTTAGATTGCTAGTACAGAGATGCTGTGCTTGTTCACATAAACAACTTTATCATCACTACGGTAAGCAAGACTTATCCTCGCCTAGTCTCACCTTCACGGCCGCGTGAACATACCCGACTTCACTAGGATACTTCGAGGGCTGTGAGCTGGCGTCTTCACTCGCTTACCATATGAAAGATCTTGAGTTAGTTTGGCGGTCCGTGTGATTCACCTGTTGCAAGCTCTACATCACCAGTGTCTCTGCATGATGCGTTTCGCCCCTCCCACACCAGGTAAGAGACCGGGGCTTCATCAGATGTGCTAGAGAGAGGCTGATCCTGACTTTTAAATGATTTCTTCACTTCAGGTTACGCCTCCTTTTGCACTGAGATGTAGTTTAAAAATAGGATCAAACCACATTCCGTGACATTTGCCACCTTTAGTATGTGCCGTTCAAAAATTGGGACAGGCTGGGAAAATCTATTTCTTTTGTTATAATGTCCGTAACTTCTTATTTCTTGTTATTACCTTTTGCCACAGGGCACAGCTCACAAGAATTTTCGTTACTCACAATATGGCCATCATCATATTTACATTTTAATACTAGCAATTCTATGCATATTTCTAAGCATTCATTGTTTTTACTATTAAAGACATCAGAGAAAAAAATGAAGAAAGAAATACAGTTATTGCCATATTTTACTCTCATATGGCTTAACACACCATTTTAGCATGCCCTATATAGTATATATTTCTCAATTTTATTACCATACCATTAACCTCCAGAGCAATAATTAAAATTGTTTATGCTCACCTAAATTGGTGTTCAACCTTTCCATGATATTACTTATAAACTAAGTTTTTTTCTGCATCAAGGATATATCATAGACAACTAAAAGGAGTTAAATGGGGACATTTGCTAAAGGCTGATGGATGATACTTATTATATATATATCCAGGTTACCTTAGTATATCTGGATAACTTTATACAAACTTGTAAAGATTTATAAAAAACATGAGTATTCAATCTTCTCATTCAAACCAACAGGACTTAGTTTATTTAGTCTATGAATCCATCTAGATTCATGCTGAAGGATAATCCTATCCAAATTGCCTCCTCGTCTATTTTCTTTAAATGCTTCTATACCCATTATCTGAAGTTTGCTGCAATCAGAATTATGGAATGCTTTGAAATGTCTAGCTACTGGGCTGTCATCTTCATTATTTTTAATATCATCTCTATGTTCACATGCTCTCGCCTTGAGCTCCCTAGTGGTTTTACCCACATAGAATTTTGGGAATGGGCAATTCAACAAATAAATAACATTTGTTGAAGTGCAGTAGATCCTATCTTTTACATAGTGAACTTTTTTACGAGTAGGTGTACAAAAACTATTTGACCTTTTTATATATACACAATAGACACAATGTCCACAGGGAACAGAACCCACTTGGTTCCTTGCTGTAATGAGCCAATTAGTATGTGGTTCTCTTTTGTACTCACTATGCACCAATTTGTCTCTTATATTTGGTGCTCTCTTTGCTGTTAGTAATGGATACTCAGAGATGCATCCACTTAAGGAGGCATCATTGGTTAGAAAATGCCAATGTGAGTTTAAGATGCTCCGTAGCTTGTCCCAATGTGAATTGTATCTTGTCACCAGTCTTGTATGGTTTTCATCATTTGACACCTTGCGTTGACTATATAGTAGGTCACTCCTAGGTGTATAACGTGCTCTTACCCAGTCTTTCTTAACCTGTCTCTTTGAGTAGCCTCTAGAGATGAATCTTGCTGCCATTTCCTTGGCCTGCTTTTCAAAGGCTGTTTGTGATGAACAACATCTTTTGAGCCTAAGAAATTGTCCCACTGGGACTCCATTTTTTTGTGCTTGTAGGTGATGACTTTGGGCATGTAGCAGGCTGTTTGTTGCAGTCTTTTTTCGATGGACTTCAGTGTGGATGATATTTCCTACTTTAGATATATTTAGATCCAAAAATGTAGCTTCATTTTTGCTTACATTGAATGTGAGGAATAGGTTTAAATCATTCTCATTAAGGATTTCCACAAAGTCAGTGACAGATTTTTCATCCATTTTCCAGAGGATAAATATATCATCCACAAACCTGAGCCATACAATTATGTGCTTCTCAACCCATTCTGCCAATTCACTGAAAACAACTTTGTTTTCCCAAAAACCAAGATGTAGACACGCATATGTGGGTGCGCATGTAGCACCCATTGCGATGCCCCTCAATTGTCTAAACAGCTTTCCATCAAAACAAAAGATATTGTTTTTAAGAATGAAATTCAGAAATTCTAGTACCAATCTTGTATTGCTTTCATATTCCTTCCCTCTAAGTTCTAAAAAGTATCTAGCTGCCTCCAAGCCTACTGTATGAGGGATGGAGGAATAGAGGGATTCAACATCCATGGTAACTAGTAAAGGTTGAACACCAATTTAGGTGAGCATAAACAATTTTAATTATTGCTCTGGAGGTTAATGGTATGGTAATAAAATTGAGAAATATATACTATATAGGGCATGCTAAAATGGTGTGTTAAGCCATATGAGAGTAAAATATGGCAATAACTGTATTTCTTTCTTCATTTTATTCTCTGATGTCTTTAATAGTAAAAACAATGAATGCTTAGAAATATGCATAGAATTGCTAGTATTAAAATGTAAATATGATGATGGCCATATTGTGAGTAACGAAAATTCTTGTGAGCTGTGCCCTGTGGCAAAAGGTAATAACAAGAAATAAGAAGTTATGGACATTATAACAAAAGAAATAGATTTTCCCAGCCTGTCCCAATTTTTGAACGGCACATACTAAAGGTAGCAAATGTCACGGAATGTGGTTTGATCCTATTTTTAAACTACATTTCAGTGCAAAAGGAGGCGTAACCTGAAGTGAAGAAATCATTTAAAAGTCAGGATCAGCCTCTCTCTAGCACATCTGATGAAGCTCCGGTCTCTTACCTGGTGTGGGAGGGGCGAAACGCATCATGCAGAGACACTGGTGACGTAGAGCTTGCAACAGGTGAATCACACGGACCGCCAAACTAACTCAAGATCTCTCATATGGTAAGCGAGTGAAGACGCCAGCTCACAGCCCTCGAAGTATCCTAGTGAAGTCGGGTATGTTCACGCGGCCGTGAAGGTGAGACTAGGCGAGGATAAGTCTTGCTTACCGTAGTGATGATAAAGTTGTTTAAGTGAACAAGCACAGCATCTCTGTACTAGCAATCTAACACGTTGTATGCATGCAGTGCTGAAAAAGGTTACATTATAAACAGATGAAAAAGGCAAGCGGCAACATTTCACATACATTGAAGCAATTTTACAAGATCATAGCCTGCACGTGTAGTTTACACTGATGTGCCAGGCGATTTCAGCATAACTTTTCACTGCTTCTCAGGAACTGCAATCATTATAGAGACTGTGATGTTTTCAATAGTGTGCAATTAGCACTCATTGTCTAGGATTGGACATTACTTTTCACAGATTTCCTGCCATCATTGCAAGTTTTTTTCTGGGGCCCCGCCTGCCACATTTCTATTCAGTAACCGGTTACTTGAGTTTTTTTATACCATATGTGCCATATAGTCAGTTATTGTGCCTGTTAGGGGCTCTCTATATCATACCTCTTTAGTATACTGCAGTATCATAGTTAGGGGTTCGTTAGCATTCCTTGTTTACAGCTCTTTTGTTTTTAGTTGTGAGTTCTTTATTGTTGGGATTTGGGTGGACAATAGACGTCCCTGTCTAGGGAGAGATTTGGTGTTTTTTAGTAAATAAAGCATGTTGAACCCTGTGCAGCCTTGGTCCTTCTTTGATTGATATAAAATTGATTCAATCCTTCTCTTTTTGTAACTAAGGTTCATATTAATTTTTGGGACTGCTTGCACTGTTGTTCTTAGCAAGTGATCAGAGGTGTAGCACCACATTTTTATTTTTATTTTTATATATATATATATATATATATATACACACACACATATCCATAAACATATATACACATTCACACATACATATATATATATATATATATATATATATATATATATATATATATATATATATATATATATATATATATATATATATATATATATATATATATATATATATATATATATATATAGGCAACAAATTAAACACTGCTCAGACGATCAAAGTGCTGGTGAAGTCAATAATGTTTATTCATCCAGGTTAAGGGACACAGTCAGACAAAAGAAACACCTGACATGTTTCGCGCAGGCGTACCTGCGCTTCATCAGAGGTGATTCACCACCACAGGTGAGTCCCTATTTAAGCTAAGCTGTACCAATGGGGTAAGGATAAACCTAACACACCCCCAGCAATTAGGGAATGGCTAAAAGTATATATACATATCATCCCATCAGAAAATACAGCTATATATTCATATATGTGAATAACATGTTACAATGATATACTTGCTCAATGAACATTAGTTAAGGAACAATGTAATAATATAAATAAGAAATAAAAAATAATAATAATCATTAAGCAATAAAAACAATAATTTACATTCCAAAACAACACGGATTAATGACATGTAACTAATAAAAAAGAATAAGAAAAAATAAAATTTGCAAATAATAAGTATCAACTGTTATTTACATCTCTTTATTATTAAACTAAAACACAACATTGTGATAATCATATATGAATATTATGAAAAGTTTATAGGTATATAGGAACTGGATTAATGTATATGTAGAAATATATAATAATTCTAATAAATACCATACCTATAACTAAATTCAACTTAGACTCATAGTTTGAACTAAGTTGAATTAATAGGGAAGGAAGATCAATCCACATGTTTTAAATCCATTACTTAAAAAGAATACAGATTGGTTCATTTGTTTTGAGACTAATAATTATATTCTGAAACAATTAAATGTTATGGGATGTTATAGGATATTGAGCTTTTGTACCTCTTACAAAATGCCTAATACTATATAAATAGTATCTCTCACATACTACAATACTGTATGCAGTTATATTTGTATTTATATATCTAGAATTTGATGAGCAAGGGGGTGAAAGTATAGCCATTAACTTGGTATAACTCAGGTAAAAGATTTAGATTTTATTATAATCAGACACCATATATATAGTAAATACCAATCCATTATAATAAATACCAATCCATTATAATAAATATGTATAAATTGAGGACTGAACTCCTGTTTCTAAGAATGAAATACCTATATCATAGGATATATACAAATATGTATCAACATACGGTAAATACCAATCCATATTAATTAAGGCTAATTTTATTATTTAATGAATGAAGCAATCCACATCTAACCTTCTATTTATCCCATAAGGAAATCTAGTATTCAATTCTATTATCCAAAATACTTCTCTTTTTAATAGGAGATCAGTTCTATTCCCTCCTCTAGCAGTTTTTTGTATACTATCTATACCAATAAATGAGAAATGTTTGGTTCCTTTACCATGAAGCCTAAAGTGTTTGGCTACAGGAGTCTTAGGTTCTTTTTCTTCTAAAGATAGGAGATGTTGTCTAATCCTCTCTTTCAAAGTTCTAGTGGTGATCCCTACATATTGTAAAAAACAACATTGGCATGTAATCAAATATATAACATATTGAGAAGTACAGTCTATCCTACTTCTGATATCATATCTTTTTCCTGTGTTAGTGGACCTAAAAGTATTATCTTTTTGAGTGAAAGCACAACTTTTACAAGGTATATGTCCACATTTATAGAAGCCGTTAGTAGGATTTAGCCACTTAGATATTGGTTTAGTTGTTTCTTTATCTGACATATACCTTTTTGTAATATCTCCCAAAGTTTGGGCCCTTCTCGCTATGAATTTTATTTTCTTACGGTTAGTAATGGATTTGAGATTGTCATCTAGATGTAATATGGGTAAATTCCTGGTAATGATGTCACATATTTGATTGTATTGTAAACTATATTTGGTGATAAATAATACATTATCCTCCTGTATTTTATTTTTTGGGATCTTGATGTTGCGAAAGAGTGTAGTCCTATCAATTTTAGATACCTGTTGTATTTGTAAAAGACTATTTTTATTGTAACCTCTCAATGTTAATCTTTCAGTCAGTTCTTCTGCCTGTTTAAGATACATAGCCATATTAGAGCAATTTCTATGTATCCTTAAATATTTACCCTTGGGAATTCCTTTCTTTACATGTGGTATATGACAAGAATTTGCATGTAGTATTGTATTTTTAGCTAAGGGTTTCCTATATATTGAGGTCAATATTTGATTATTAGTATCAATGCTTAGATGAATATCTAAATAATCTATTTGAGTCTTGCTAAGGCTAGTAACTTTGAGATTAAACTTATTGGCATTCATGTATTCAAGGAAATTGTCTATAGTATGGGTACCTTCATTATTCCAAATTATTATCAAATCATCAATGAATCTCCCATATATAATTAGATTGTCTGCAAAGGGACAATGTTCAGAAAAGATTAGACAATATTCAAGCCAGCCCATATAGATATTGGCGAAGGCAGGGGCAAATTTAGCCCCCATGGCCGTGCCACTCTTTTGTAAGTAATATTCTCCTCTGTAGACAAAATAATTATGAGATAACAGAAATTCTGTGATAGTTGTAATGAATGTAATGAAGTTACTGTCATAATCAGTATGTCTGTATAGCATATTGGATAGTGATTCAATGCCTAAGTTGTGAGGTATATTAGAGTACAGAGCTGCTACATCTATTGTTAGCCAAAGATATTGTTCTTTCCATGTTATCTCTGTAAGCTGCTGTATTAGATGGGAACTATCTCTAATATAACCTGGGAGAGCAAGAACAACAGGTTGTAATATATGGTCAAGCCATTCTCCTAGTCTCTCACACAATGACCCGTTACTGGCCACTATGGACCTTCCCGGGGGGGGGGGGTTGTAGTTTTATGGATTTTAGGAGTGATCCTAAAATATGGTATTCTAGGATCTTCAACTAGTAAATAGTCAACCAGGTCTTTATCCATAAAGTTATTTTCTATTGCAGTATCTAACAAAGACATCATGATCCGTCTGTAGGAAAAGGTAGGATTATAGGTTAATTTGGTATATAATTCATCATTATTAAGTTGTAACATGACTTAATTATGATATTGTTCATAATCCATTATTACAACAGCTCCTCCCTTGTCCGCCTGAGTGATAACAATGTCTTTGTTACTTTTAAGGGAAATTAGTGCATTTCTCTCAGCTCTAGAGAGATTATCTCTCAATTTGTATGACTCAGTCTGTATTTTTTTATTAAGGGACATTAGATCTTTCTCAATAGCCCTTTGATACAAATCTATGTGATTGTCACGACTATGTAAGGGGTAAAAATACGATTTATCTTTATAATTAAATTTGTTATCAAGAGTGATTTGTTTATGTGAAGTAGCTTGTGCAGATAATGTGATAAGGTGCGTAAGATCTATTAATTCTGTGTATTGTAAACAAACCGATGGATAAAGTGTAGTAGATGTAGATGGAAGTGCAGTGATATCTGAATCTACATTAGAAAAATGTTTCTTTAATACTATTTTACGTATGAAATTGTTCACATCTAAAATTGTGTGAAATAAATCAAAATTAGTGACAGGTGAAAAACTTAATCCTTTATTCCATAGTGTTAACTGAGCATAACTTAATTCATATTTTGAGAGGTTAACAACAGCCCCTATTTTTTGTTTTTTTTCCGTAATCTGCTGGGGTACCTGAAGTTGTCCTCTCCCTTTTTTGACGTGCTAGTCTGTTGGGGTAATTGCACTAGTGTTTTAAGATCTTGCCTTATGGGTAAATTACAACTACTAGGTCCAGGTGTCTCTTCAGTCTGATCACTCTCTACTGATGTAATGGGATCAATGTCCTGGTGATCAGTATCTATACTAAATAATGTAACTTTCTTAGGTTGGTGTCTTTGATGACTTTTATGTTTCTTATTTTTATTTTTAATTATGTTTTTTGTGTCTTATCTGTCTTGATGTCTGAATTAGTATTATCTTTAGTAGTTTGATAATTTTTCCTGATGTTTTTTTGCCATGAGTAAACAATATCTAACTCATAATCTTTAACATCCCTTTGATATTTTTTTACTTTTCGTTCAGATAGCTCAGACTCAAGTTTGTTAATGGTTACATCTAGTTGTAGCTGATAGTCACTGTATTGTTTGGTTTTTTCAAAAGGCTTAAGTAAGCCAAACAATCTATCTATCTCAAGCAATATAGTGTCTATCTCATTCTTTTTATGTTTAACCAACTGTTTCATACAGATAATGGAACAATTAGTTAAATAAGTGTTCCATTCTTCCATAAATTCAGGTATGGTTAGTGCAAAAGTAGGAATTTTTTTTATTCTAAGTCCCCTGGGTACTCGATTTTCAACAATATACAATTCAAGGAATTCAATATCCCACCATAAATTAGTCTCTTTAAATCTCAAGTTCTCTAAAGAAGAGAACACCATGGATAGATCTTCCTCACAAATGGAGTCTAAAATCTGACTATGTCCCTTTAAGGCATTCACCATTATGAGCTTACGTTTGGTTAAATCTATAACCCCTGTGGGTATATGTTCAGTATCCATAATTAAGGTGAATAATAAATATAAGTAAAGATAATTATATCTGTAAATATAACAGTTTGTAGTGAAGAAATTTTTTTTTAATTTTTTTTCCTTTTTTTTCCTATTAGCTGTGAGGTGTATATTCAATTAGCATAAAAAGTATATGTAACTACTCACTGTAATAGTATAGAATATAAAGTCACAATAACTGGAGATAAACCAAAATGTATAACTTATTAGTACATCAAATCAGTAGACAGCACAATCGTAAACAACAAAAGAGCTTAATCAAACACCCAAAGTAAGAATCTCAGATTCAATGCAACAGAAAAAGATATATGGTGTTGAAAAACGCTCTAAATATATCCTTAGTGTAGAACAGTTCTTAATGATTGGGTGACAGTCCAAATGCTAGACCAAAAAATAGGGATATAAATGTAATATATATAAAGATTATCCAAAAGGTGAGTCCCATATGATATCCTGATTGAAAGTCAATAAATCTTTGTATTAGCGGATATTCAAAGTGCCGAACTGTTAGGTTAAAGTGTCCCAAATTCATGTAGTTCAGTACAAAGTAAGCGATAACCTTTAAAGTATGATACAGTTCTCTATCCACTACATAAATATACACACACATAAATACACACACATACATACATACACATGCATACACACACATAAATACACATACATAAATATACACACACATACATACACAAACACATACATATATACACATAAATACACACACACACATACATACATATATACACATACATTCACACACATACATACATATATATATATACATAGACATGCATACACACACATACATACATACACATTGATACACACACATAAATACACACAGATACATATATACACATAAATACAAACATATATACACAAAAAAACAAACATACAGTTGCAAGAAAAAGTATGTGAACCCTTTGGAATGATATGGATTTCTGCACAAATTGGTCATAAAATGTGATCTGATCATCATCTAAGTCACAACAATAGACAATCACAGTCTGCTTAAACTAATAACACACAAAGAATGAAATGTTGCCATGTTTTTATTGAACACACCATGTAAATATTAATTTGCAGGTGGAAAAAGTATGCGAACCCTTGGATTTAATAACTGGTTGAACCTCCTTTGGCAGCAATAACTTCAACCAAACGTTTCCTGTAGTTGCAGATCAGACGTGCACAACGGTCAGGAGTAATTCTTGACCATTCCTCTTTACAGAACTGTTTCAGTTCAGCAATATTCTTGGGATGTCTGGTGTGAATCGCTTTCTTGAGGTCATGCCACAGCATCTCAATCGGGTTAAGGTCAGGACTCTGACTGGGCCACTTCAGAAGGCGTATTTTCTTCTGTTTAAGTCATTCTGTTGTTGATTTACTTCTATGCTTTGGGTTATTGTCCTGTTGCAACACCCATCTTCTGTTGAGCTTCAGCTGGTAGACAGATGGCCTTAAGTTCTCCTGCAAAATGTCTTGATAAACTTGGGAATTCATTTTTCCTTCGATGATAGCAATCCATCCAGGCCCTGATGCAGCAAAGCAGCCCCAAACCATGATGCCCCCACCACCATACTTCACAGTTGGGATGAGGTTTTGATGTTGGTGTGCTGTGCCTCTTTTTCGCCACACATAGTGTTGTGTGTTTCTTCCAAACAACTCAACTTTGGTTTCATCTGTCCACAGAATATTTTGCCAGTACTGCTGTGGAACATCCAGGTGCTCTTGTGCAAACTGTAAACATGCAGCAATGTTTTGTTTGGACAGCAGTGGCTTCCTCTGTGGTATCCTCCCATGAAATCCATTCTTGTTTAGTGTTTTACGTATTGTAGATTCGCTAACAGGGATGTTAGCATTTTCCAGTGACTTTTGTAAGTCTTTAGCTGACTCTCTAGGATTCTTCTTCACCTCATTAAGCAGTCTGTGCTGTGCTCTTGCAGTCATCTTTACAGGACGGCCACTTCTAGGGAGAGTAGCAGCAGTGCTGAACTTTCTCCATTTATAGACAATTTGTCTTACCGTGGACTGATGAACAGCAAGGCTTTTGGAGATACTTTTATAACCCTTTCCAGCTTTAAACAAGTCAACAATTCTTAATCGTAGGTCTTCTAAGAGCTCTTTTGTGCGAGGCATCATTCACATCAGGCAATGCTTCTTGTGAAAAGCAAACCCAGAACTGGTGTGTGTTTTTTATAGGGCAGGGCAGCTGTAACCAACACCTCCAATCTCATCTCATTGATTGGACTCCAGTTGACTGACATCTCACTCCAATTAGCTCTTGGAGATGTCATTAGTCTAGGGGTTCACATACTTTTTCCACCTGCACTGTTAATGTTTACATGGTGTGTTAAATAAAAACATGGCAACATTTCATTCTTTGTGTGTTATTAGTTTAAGCAGACTGTGATTGTCTATTGTTGTGACTTAGATGATGATCGGATCACATTTTATGACCAATTTGTGCAGAAATCCATATCATTCCAAAGGGTTCACATACTTTTTCTTGCAACTGTATATATATACATACACATGCATACACACACATACACACATATACATTGATACACACACATAAATACACACACATACATATATACACATAAATACACACACAAACGTATATACATACATACACATAAATACACACACATACATACATACACATACATACATACACATGCATACACACACATACATACATACATACACATGCGTACACACACATAAATACACACACATACATATATACACATAAATACACACACAAACATATATACACAAAAATACACACATACACATACATACACATACATACATATATATATACATACACATGCATACACACACATACATACATACACATTGATACACACACATAAATACACACACATACATATATACACATAAATACACACACAAACATATATACACATAAATACACACATACAAATACATACATACACATGCATACACACACATAAATACACAAATAAACACATCAGCAAGTGTTGCATAATTATCCAAAAGTTGGACGTTTCACTTTACAATATTTTTAAAGCGTTCAATAAATAGAAAGAGTCCTCCGCTGCCTTTAATCCCAAATTAAATTTAGACTCATTCGGATTTTCTGTATAAAATATTGCACTTTTTTCCTATAAGTAACTGCAATTATATTTTATGCAATGTTTCCTGGATATTCTGAATTTCTCAGCAATTTCTTTAAAACATTTTATATAGGTATATTTTATAGCCAGAGATAGAGAGAAACCTAAGTGTTGGTAATTTGGCTGGTAAAGTAACCCTTAGGGCAACAAGTGCATATGCAAGTATCTAATTAAAGTCAAATGCACAAATCAAATTGAAGCTAGAATGAGAAGAGTGGATAGAAGAGGATGGAAGCTTTATGCTGTTTTAAAGGGATACTTAACCCACATTTTTTCTTTCATGATTCAGATAGAACATGAAATTTTAAGCAACTTTCTAATTTACTCCTAATATCAATTTGTCTTTGTTCGCTTGATATCTTTATTTAAAAGCAAGAATGTAAAGCTTAGGAGCCGGCCTTTTTTTTGTTCAGAACCTCGGTTACACTTGTTTATTGGTGGCTAAATGTAGCCACCAATAAGCAAGTGCTATCCAGGGTGCTGAACCTAAAATGGGCCGTCTCCTAAGCTTTTACATTCCTGCTTTTAAAATAAAGATAGCAAGAGAACGAAGAAAAAATGATAATAGGATAAAATTGCATGCTCTATCTGAATCAGTAAAGAAGAAAATGTGTCTTTAGTATCCCTTTAAGTGCTAATACTTACTTATTAGGACTTTGGTCTTCCCAGAATACAAGAATTGACAAATATATAATGATTTCATATCCTTTAATAGTGTCTTGGTCTTAGCCCTTATATAAAAAGAATGTGAAGCAATCCTTCCCAGATCAAGGCCAGTCTATTCTCTGCTACAATTGCCTAAACTGAAATGTTGACAAGAAGAACCTATCCTTATATATTAGAAGCGGGCTAGGATGAGGTAATCAAATACGAGAAAAGGGTTAAGCAGCCTAACACGGAATCCATCTACCTGTGCTAGAAATTTTATGCACATACCTTTTGCCCAACTTCTTAGATTTAGGAATAAACAACAACAGACCACGACTGAAAGGGACATTGTACAATATATTTTTCTTTGCATAAATGTTTTGTAGATTATTTATTTATATAGCCCATCTAGTAGAGTTTTTGTAAAAATGTACAGGTTTTGCTTATTTTTTAATAACATTGTGCTGATTTTAAGACTCCTAACCAAGCCCCACAGTGTCAGATGTATACATGTGTTTACAGACTTGTGCTGGCTCCTGTTTATATAATCTATCTTTTCATATAGAGGGAAGGAGGGACTGTCTGCTCTTTTTGTGTTCCCAGCCCCTTTCCCTGGGTGTTCCAGCCAAACCTCATCAACAGTGCTAAACTGGGAGCTTCTAAGTAAGTTTTTAAAAGGTTTAATACTGGATTTTTAGATACAGCATATGTGCATATCCTTCTTTTTAGTAGTGTCTATTACATGCAGTTTTATGAAAATTGGTGTATACTGTTCCTTAAATAATGATGATGTAAACACTTTATTGCATTCCTAATAGGTAGAACTGGAATAATCTTGTAAGACACTCAGCAGTGACTGTGATAACATTTTTTTAACTTCATAGTATCTGGCCTCTTATCCTGACTTGTTCCTAATCCCCATTCCTATGCCACCTGCTTCACAAAAAAGGTACCAGAGGAATCATAGAACACATACAGCTTTCTAGAAAAAGACAAGATAACAGGTGACTGTGTATCAGTGACGTGCAGTGAGGTCAGAGGCCAGTGAGGCACTGGCTATGATACACTGGAGAAAAACATATATGAACCCAATAGAGGTAGTTTAAATTAAAGTAAAGCATTGTTTCTCAACCGTGGTCCTCAAGTACCCCCAACAGGGCAGGTTTTCATTATAGCTGAAACAGTTAACAGATGAAATAATCAGCTGATGAGTTAGAGCCTGTGGTTAGTAACCATGGTTTTACTGATCAGCTGATTATTTCCCCTGTGCACCAGTTCAGCTATAATGAAAACCTGGCTTGTTTGGGGTACTTGAGGACTGGGTTGAGAAACACAATTCTGTGGCACAATGTTAGTTAATTAGGAATTAGAATGATAGACAATCTCTTCTCTACTCATTACTGTGTTGTAAAATTAAAAATAATTTACCATACTAAGAGGTGCCACAAATCCACTCCTATTTTCCTATTAGGAGTGTGAGAAGCTGAAAAAGACATTGAATGCAGCCCTGCTCAATGGAGCACACACAAACTGCCCTTGCATAACATTCAGCCTAACAAGGGATTGCCATATAGAGTTTAAAAGGTGCATACCCCAATACCAGCAGATACAAGCATGTAGTAATGTAATGCATATATTCCAAATACAGCTCCAATACCAGCAGATAAAAGCATGTAGTAAACTAATGCATAGCTCAAATACAGCTCAAATACCAGCAGATAAAAGCATGTAGTAAATTAATACATATCTCAAATACAGCTCCAAAACCAGCAGATAAAAGCATGTAGTAAATTAATACATATCTCAAATACATCTCTAATACCAGCAGATTTTTTTTGTTAAAGTTTTTCTGAATATGTTTTTCATTTTTTAATGTGAAACTTGAAACTGTATGCACTTGCCTCTTCGAGTCTTCAACAGTTCAACTTCAGCTGCCGCTAGCTTTCCTCAGTTGCCTTTGCTACTGTGCCTGAAATCAGACAGGTCAAAGTTTGTGCTGAAGCTGGAAACAAAAATAAATAAGTACTTACTAGTTATACTTCCTTACCGCCGGCACCACTTGAGCCCCTCTATTTTTTTATTTTATCTATTTTTTTATTTTTTTCAAATGTACACATTATTACAATACACATGGCTGCACTTTCTAAGAATTAAAGGGACATTATAAACTAGATTTTATTTTTGCATAAATGTTTTGTAGATGATCCATTTATATAGCCCATACGGTGTTTTTTTTAATGTATAGTTTTGCTTATTTTTAAATAACATTGCACTATTTTTCAGACTCCTTACCAAGCTCCAAAGTTTTAGGAGTATACCTACTCCAGTTTGCTCCTGTTTGTGTAAAGAGTCTTTTCATATACAGAGGAAGGTGGAGGGGGGAATAGTCTGCTTTTTTGCTATAGAACAAATCTCCAGTGGGTGTTCCAGTTAACATTTTCAACAGTGCTAATCTGTGAGCTTCTAAGTATGGCCTAGTTTCCATTGAGGTGGTAAAGTTTGGAAACTGGTGATAACATTTTAGTCTATGTTGAATTTTTATGTTACCACCAGTTTCCAAACTTCACTATCTCAAAGAAAACTAGGCCTAAGTTTTTAAAAAGTTTTATACTGTATTTTTAGATCAGTATCTGTGCATATTATTCTTTATAGTAGTGTCTATTACATGCAGTTAAATAAAAATTGGTGTTCCTTAGGAGTTCTGGGGAGGAGCCAGGTGGCAAGTCACGCTGAGACGCTCGCCTGAGGTTTTGCTCTAGCCTGCATCCGTGGCGGAGGGCGGCAACACTCGTGCCGGAGACCTGGTGTGACTCAGGCAGACAGGCAGGAACTGTAGAAGAAGACCCATCCGGAGCTCTTGGTAGCGCTTACTCCATCACGCTACCTTTTTGGATGAAGCCCGGCCAGCTTCCCTCTTGACCTGCTATCCTTCTACTTCAGCCACTCACTGACTCCCCCTCCAACTGGTGCTGCATGAGGGGGAGTGTTTGTCTCGATCCGCTGGTGGCCCATCAGCTCCATAGCAATTGGAGTTGCTGAAGGGAAGATCAGGCTGAAGACCTTGCTTGTCGACCAACCACCCCCCATCTGCTGCGTGAGGTTTTTTTTTTCTACGCCTTCCTTCTCATTACCTGGTTCATCTGGTAGAAGCACCTTTACAGCTTGGTGGACCTGATTCAAGATCTAAGGTGGTAAGCGACTGGTAGTTCAACCGCCAGCATGTATTTTCTATTTTTTGTTGCCTTCTGCCTGACTAGTCACCACCCCTGAGGTTTTGCTACAAAGAGTGCTACTAGAAGTTGCCAGACATGGTGGCTTACCACTGACACACTGACTTGCTACACTTTTCCCCAAAGCTATAAAAAATATCTCTATCTTCTCTTTGCATTAAAGAGGCTGCAAATAGGCTGTTCTACATAAAAAACTGGGTCCCTGTGTTACGAAGGTGAAAGAAAGGGGAAGAAGAGAAAGCTTGCTCTGGCTGGAGCCCTTAAGCCCTATCTGTGCCTGTTTACCAATTTGCATACACCCCACTACTCCTTAAAAGGGTGTCATTTAAGGAAACATCACTGGAAACTTTGTAAGGAGTTGGGAGGGCAGAAGACAAAAGGGCTAAGTTTCATCAATTTTTACATGTTTCTCTCCTAAAGGGCTTGCGCCTAATGGCTTGTTTTTTCCACTGATATATGGGTCTCATTCCACTGCTAAAAACCCGACCTCTTGGAACAGCTGTTTTTCTCTTTTTGCTTGGGAAGGACTTTTTTTTTTCATTAATGGGAACTTATATATTCTTTTTTAATTTTTTCCCCCCAAATATTATAAATGTCTCAAATTAACTGAGCCTATAAATTGTTGACCTAATTGGGGTCTAATTGTATCCCTGCATTTTGGGTTTATTTTCATAAGGCAGAAAATGTTTTGTTACTACTGTTAAAGTCTAAAGTGTGCAATTTTTCTTTTTCTGTATCTTGTGTTCTTGTAAAAGCCTTCTTTTTTTTGGTACCTTATCCTTTATTTAGGGTGGAACCCTAGAACCTCTTTGTAGCTTAAATGACAAGTTTTCTTTAATTGATTGCTATTAGGTTGTCAGGATTGGATAAAAAGTTGTGTAGATACTTATCTGTTTCAAATACAGCCATTTCCTGAGTTACCCGAGAGAGTCCCGTCCTCACCCTAATTAAGAAGGAGAAGAGAGGGGTAGAGGAGGTGAAGGAAGACTTAAGTTAAGCTATATTAACAATTCTCAAATAATTTTGCTCTAGATTCCGCTGTGAGATGAACCCGTTAATTTAAAGTCTAGAGCGAATACTCAAACTAATTAAGATTCCTGGGGTCTAACAGTAAATTAGCCCCCATGATACACCAGTGTGGCCCCATCCTCTCTGGTGGCAGTTCTCAAGGTATAATAGGCTGCCTGCATCAGTAGCTCTAGAACCTTAATTTAGCATTTAAATGGTTCTCAACCCTGTTAAACTTTCCTGTCCCTGTGAGGTTACTGGGGCTGACCACCCTATATCTGATCCTGTCTGTTTTCAGTACCTAATACTCTCATTAGCAGTTACCTTCTTTTAGTTCTTTGCGCCCCTAAAACTTGGGTACTGATACAGGCCAAGTTAATTGGGGGGGGGGGGAGAGATAAGGTTAAGGGAAACTGTTGGCTCCAGCTTATGCTAGTTAACCTTTAATTCCTGAGGGTTCTTCTGTATTTCTCCTGGGAGTGAGAACCCCTGGCTGGGACAGTTCACCCCTTTAACACAAAATCCGATTGAGCACTCCCTCACTCTTTCACTCACATTCCTCCCTTCCCCCCCCCCCCCTTTTTTTCCCCTTAAAATAAAATTCCCTCCACACTTATTCACTTAGCTACTTCTGGCACGCATCTTCCTTTCCCTGTATTTGCGTCACACATTTTTTTTTTTTAACTTCACGTATGGATACATTTCTAAATTCACCAATCCATCACAAAATCACCTCTGCAGCCATGGCTTCCAGACCCAGAGATAGGAAGAACAAAACCATACCCGAGACCCTTGTCGAATTGCACCCTGAGCCAGGAACCATTACAAGGCTTAACGACGCAACCAACTCACAAGCACTAGTGAATAACATCCTAGAAGCCCTAAACCCGAAGTTTATGTCGCTTAAAATAGAAATAAAACAGGATCTGCTCACCCTCTCTAATGAAATCAGGCAGTTTTCCACAAGAATTCAGGAAGTGGAACAAAGGGTGTCCGACCTTGAGGATCTTACAGTCACACATAACACCAAGATACAGGCAAATTCTCTCTCCCTGATAGGGTTACAGAACAAGATTGAAAATTTAGAAAATCGTTCAAGGAGGAACAATGTTAGAATAATCGGGGTCCCAGAAACCAAACAATATACAGATTTACTGAAATTTACAGCCGAGGTTCTTCCTCAGCTATTAAATTTCCCTCAGGAAATGTTACCCCTAGCTGTGGAGAGAGTGCACAGATTGGGGAGACCTCCTTCACTAGATGGTAGTAAGTCGAGACCTAGACCTATAATAGTGATATATTTTAATTACCAGGACAAAGTTAAGATTATGCAATTATTTCGTAAAAATGTAACTATTCTTTTAGAAGGAACTAAAATATTAATATTTCAAGATTTTGCATATGAAACATATGTGAAAAGGAAGGAGCTCTCCCCAGTTTGTAATAGACTGATTAAAGAGGGACTATTTGCTACGGTAATTTACCCTGCCAAACTCAAGGTATAATTTCAGGGTCAAACGTATCTTTTTGACTCTGCCTCTGAGGCAGAAAAATTCTATACTGAAAAATGTACCAAGTAGATTGATACAGGATTTTTAATTTAATTTATTTTTATCAATGATGGCGTTGCCTAGAATTTTTTTTACATTTTTTTATTTTTGTTTTCTCACCAGGTCCTAAATGTGAATAAAAGTGTGAAGTTAGGGGAAGAGGGAGGGGGTTTTCCCTCCCGGTCTGTGGTTGTTCCCCCCTGCCTTTTTTTTATTAATATTTTTTTTTTCCCTTCTCCCCCCTCTCTGTTACTAAGTAATGTCTAAAGTAAAAAAAATGATTTTAACCTCCTGGAATATTGGAGGCATTTCTACCCCAATAAAGCGTAAAATGGCTATTTCACACTTGAGGAAACTTAACTTGGATATCGCCTTTCTCCAGGAAACTCATCTCAATGCTGAAGAATCCTTGAAACTGAGATTTTCCTGGGTAAAGGAGATATTTTAAATGCCTAGCATAGGAAGGAAAAGGGGGGGTGGCTATTTTATTAGGGAAGAACCTAGCTTATGAAGTAATATCAAAATTTCATGACTCAGAAAGCAGATTCCTGATCCTAAAAATTAAACTTGCAAACTCTCGGCTGGATTACGAGTTCTGTGTTAGCTTTAAAAAGCAGTGTTAGGGGGTCCTAACGCTGCTTTTTACCTAACGCTGGTATTACTAGTCTGACAGGTACAGGTGTACCGCTCACTTTTTTTCCGCGACTCAAGGCTACCGCAAATCCCCTTACGTCAATTGCGTATCCTACCTTTTTTATGGGATTTGCCTAATGCTGGTATTACGAGTCTTGGAGAAAGTGAGTGGGAGAACCTGTACCTCCAAGACTCCAACCGCAAAAAAAAGTCAGTAGTTAAGAGCTTTATGGGCTAACGCCGGAACATAAAGCTCTTAACTACAGTGCTACAATGTACACTAACACCCATAAACTACTATTATTTAACCCCTAATCTGCCGACCGGACACCGTCGCCACCTACATTATCCCTATGAACCCATAATCTGCTGTCCCTAACATCGCAAACACTATAATACATTTTATTACCCCCTAATCTGCCCCCCCAACCTCACCGCCACCTACCTACACTTATTAACCCCTAATCTGCTGACCGGACATCGCTGCCACTATAATAAATGTATTAACCCCTAAACCGCCCCACTCCCGCCTCGCAAACACTATAATACATTTTATTAACCCCTAATCTGCCCTCCCTAACATCGACGACACCTACCTACAATTATTAACCCCTAATCTCCTGCCCCCAATTTCGCCACTACTATAATAAAGTTATTAACCCCTAAACCTAAGTCTAACCTTAACCTTAATTAAATAAATGAATCCTATTTAAAACTAAATACTTACCTATAAAATAAACCCTAATATAGCTACAATATAAATAATAATTACATTGTATCTATTTTAGGGTTTATATTTATTTTACAGGCAACTTTGTAATTATTTTAACTAGGTACAATAGTTATTAAATAGTTATTAACTATTTAATAGCTAACTAGTTAAAAAAATTACAAAATTACCTGTAAAATAAATCCTAACCTAAGTTACAATTAAACCTAACACTACACTATCATTAAATTAATTAAATAAATTAACTACAATTATCTAAAATAAAATACAATTAAATAAACTAATCTATAATACAAAAAAACAAACACTAAATTACAGAAAATAAAAAAATAATACAAGAAGTTTAAAGTAATTACACCTAATCTAAGCCCCCTAATAAAATAATAAAGCCCCCCAAAATAAAAAAAATGCCCTACCCTATTCTAAATTACAAAGTAATCAGCTCTTTTACAAGCCCTTAAAAGGGCTTTTTGCGGGGCATTGCCCCAAAGTAATCAGCTCTTTTACCTGTAAATAAAAATACAACCCCCCCAACATTAAAACCCACCACCCACATACCCCTACTCTAACCCACCCAATCCCCCCTTAAAAAAACTTAACACTAACCCCCTGAAGATCTCCCTACCTTGAGCCGTCTTCACCCAGCCGAGCCGAATTCTTCATCCAATCCGGGCGATGTGGTCCTCCATCCAGGCAAAGTCTTGATCCAAGCAGCAAAGAAGAGGTCCTCCATCCGGGCGAAGTCTTGATTCAAGCGGCAAAGAAGAGGTCCTCCATCCGGGTGAAGTCTTCCTCCAAGCGGCATCTTCTATCTTCTTTCTTCCAGCTCCATCTTCAGACCGCCGACACGGAACATCCACCTTCCCCGACGGACTAATGACTAATGAGGGTTCCTTTAAGGGACGTCATCCAAGATGGCGTCCCTCGAATTCCGATTGGCTGATAGGATTCTATCAGCCAATCGGAATTAAGGTAGGAAAAATCAGATTGGCGTTCAATCCGATTGGCTCATTGGATGAGCCAATAGAATGCAAGGTCAATTCTATTGGCTCATCCAATGAGCCAATCGGATTGAACTTCTTGGATGAAGTCCCTTAAAGGAACCCTCATTCATCGTTAGTCCGTCAGGGAAGGTGGATGTTCCGCGTCGGCGGTCTGAAGATGGAGCCGGAAGACAGAAGATAGAAGATGTCGCTTGGAGGAAGACTTCGCCCGGATGGAGGACCTCTTCTTTGCCGCTTGGATCAAGACTTCGCCCGGATGGAGGACCTCTTCTTTGCCGCTTGGATCAAGACTTCGCCTGGATGGAGGACCACATCGCCCGGATTGGATGAAGAATTCGGCTCGGCTGGGTGAAGACTGTAGGGTCACTTCTTTTGTTCCTTAGCTCTGCTCTGGCTGATAAGGGTGCGGCACACGTTTTCTTCAGAGCCCTGGGGTGACCACTGAAATCACACACACATGCAACTGAGTGTTTTCACAAAAGTCCCGTTTATTTGAAGAACACACAAAGAATTTATAGGAATGTATACGTCATACATGAGGTCACAGGAAATATATAAAAAACGTAGTTAACTTCACATCTGCATAAGGGGCCCACAGGAAATAAGAATGTTGTTATAGCACATAACAGAATATGCCCATATCCATTTGTAGAGAGGAACTTATATTAGAAACATATGTTACAACTTATACAAAAAGAAACTTGTGGAATGCTGCTTTATAAACATTTAATACAAGATTTAAAGTTACCCTCAATATGCTTAATATGTGAGATTCAAATTACCCATATAACATAATATATATAATATATATACATACACATATATACACATATATACATATATACATACATATATATATATATATATATATATATATATACATATACATATACATACATACACATACATACATACCCATCATTCCCCTCTTTGATCACATCGTGATCACATAATCTGTAATGTTCCTACAATATAAACTATCTGGGTCTACCTCTAATTAAATTTTGCAGTTGAACTTTTTCTGCATCTTGTATCATACCTGATATTTTCTTTCGTAAAGTACAAGACATGTAACAGTTAAACAATGTTAATAATAGTAAACAAATAGGTGTAAAGTGTCCAGCATCTTCAGGTGAGTAATAACATGCCGTTATTAATACTATTGGGATATACACAAATATCAATATCCCCATTAGGAAAAGGAAGATCTTGCAGAAATGTCTTGGATCCATGATTGAGATCGTCATCCTGGTCTTTGTGAGGAGTGATCAATACCTTATCACCCACTTCTCCT
This sequence comes from Bombina bombina, assembly GCF_027579735.1. NCBI lineage: Eukaryota > Metazoa > Chordata > Amphibia > Anura > Bombinatoridae > Bombina > Bombina bombina. Next base: position 388,039,250 of record NC_069501.1, read on the forward strand.
TTGTGAGGGGTGACTGATAGCTTGTCACCCGCTTCTCCTCTCTTTGGACAGAGTTTCACTCGTGAAGCGTGTATCCAGATGTCCTTGTCGTCAGTCAGTACGGCAGTCCTGGTTACAGCGATCACAGTGACTGGCTTGCTGAACGGGAAACCTCCTTTCTTTGCTTTATTCAGCTGGCGAATGCAGACCAGATCTCCAGGCTTGAAAGGATGGGTTGGTTCCTGTGAGGGAAGAGGTAAACGGGAAGACACATCACCATAGATGCCATTCAATTTATCAATCAATTGTTTTACATATTGTTCCTTAATACAATCTAAATCACCATTTTTAATGATAAGTGGGCCTTTTACCCATGGAGTTGGGAATGGTCTACCCATTAGGACCTCAAATGGAGACAACCTGGTTGTCCTATTTGGGGTCATTCTGATTTCTGCTAAAATCGCAGGTAAATAGTTTTGCCATTTAACCCATGTACCTGCTGTTGCCTTTAAAAGTTTTTCCTTGATATTGCGATTCATTCTTTCTACAATCCCTGAGCTTTGAGGATGGTAGGGAATGTGAAAGTTCCAATTAATCTGTAACCATTCTACTAACTCATGTGTGATTTTACTAATGAACGCTGGACCGTTATCAGAATTAATCTGAAGCGGACAACCAAATCTGGGAATTATTTCAGTGGCTAAAATTTTAGCGACTGTTTTTGCATCTTCCCTCTGGGTAACAAAAGCTTCTGGCCACTTAGAAAATTGGTCAACTATTACAAGCAGATATAATTGTTTAGTGCCAGTTTTTGGAATATGTGTAAAATCAATTTGTAGATGTGTGAATGGGGCTGTAGGTGGGGGTAAGTGGTCATGCTGGGCTTTATTGGGGATAGTTGCATTGGTCTGTAAGCAATATACACATCTATTAATATATGCCTTGCAATGATCACCTATACCTCTAATGTAGAAAGATTGCTTCAACAAGTTAGTTGTTGGTTTTATACCTAGGTGTCCAACACCATGGGCTTGTGCTATAAAGAGTGGTGCACTGCTTTCCGGTATGCCCACCTTCCCCTCTTTAGAAAACAAACCATTCTCATCTAAAGCTAACCCATTAGTAGTCCAGAAAGATATGTCACTAGGAGTGGCATGTCCCTGGAGTTCAAGAAGCATATGGTCTGTAGGACATGAAGGTGGGGCTAAAACAGCATACATACGGATGGTGGATTTGGGTGTATGAGAAACATAAGCAGCCTCTTTAGCAATTTTATCTGCAAGTGCATTACCCAAGGAAATAGGGTCAGGCTTGTATGTATGTGCACGGCAATGTATGATCGCTATATCCTTTGGGAGTTGTATGGCCTCTAAAAGTTCATTAATCAGGTCTGTATGAGAGATGGTCTTGCCATCTGCTGAAACAAAACCACGTTGTTTCCATATCATACCAAAATCGTGCACAACCCCAAAAGCATAGCGAGAGTCAGTGTAAATGTTAACAGATTTATTTTCAAACAATTTACATGCTTTTGTAAGTGCTATTAATTCTGCAGCTTGTGCAGAAGGATAAGGAATGGGGCCTGCATCTAGAACAATGTCTGGTAGTTGCACAACGGCATAGCCTGTCTTATAAATACCATCACTAGGTCGGGAACAAGAACCATCAACAAACACATTATCAGCATGGTCAAAAGGTTTATCCATCAAGTCAGGTCTTGGTGTGGTAATGTGGTGTATTACCTCTATACAATCATGATCTGTTGGAAAGTCTGGTGATCCTGTAAGTAAGGCACTAAGTATTTGAGTTGGCCCTGAGGATACACTACTATATTTAATAGTCAGATTTGTATTATTCAGTAATATACATTCATAACCAGAAAGTCTTTGAGAAGTCATGTGTTGGGTAGTGACATTTTTTACAAGATGTAAAACTTGGTGACTAGTGTGTAGTACTATTGGATGGCCTAATGTGATTGTTTCAACCATCTCTACAGCCATGGCGCAAGCTGCCAATGCTCGGAGACACGCCGGCATCCCTTGTACCGGTATTGGAACTACTTTGGAAAAGAAAGCTACGGGACGCATATTGCCTCCACCATGCTCTTGGGCACAGACAGCAGCCATGGTTTTACAATTGTCCCTCGCATACAAGTGAAATGGTTTACAATAATCAGGTAGTCCTAAAGCAGGGGCACTAATAATGCTAGTCTTCAGAGCTATGTAGGATTTAGTCATGTCTGTGGTCCATTGTATATGTTCAGGGCTATCCCCTTTTGTGGCTTGCCTTAGAATGGAATCATGATGGGAGCACTCAGGAATCCATTGTCTGCAATAATTAATCATACCTAGAAAGGTGAGCATGTCCTTTCTAGTAACTGGCTTTGGGATCTGTTGAATCGCTTGGATTCGTTTGGGACTAATGGACCGGTGGCCTTGGGAAAGCACAAAACCAAGGTAATCCACTTTTGTCACTCCTACTTGTAGCTTATGTTTTGCTATTTTATGACCTTCAGCAGCAAGGTGTTTTAACAGACTTATTGTATCTACTGTATTAGCCTCCTGGTTAGGACTACACAACAGTAGGTCATCGACGTACTGAAGGAGGACGGAACCGTGGCTGGGAGTCCATGACCGCAAAGTACGTTGGAGCACCAGCGAGTAGACCGCAGGTGAGGCCACATAGCCTTGAGGGGGGCGTGTCCAGGTAAGCTGACGCCCATCATAATAAAAAGCCATAAGTAGCTGTGTCTCAGGGTCCAATCGGACTGAAAAAAATGCGTTAGCTAAATCAATGACTGTAAATATACAGGCATCATGTGGAATGGCTGTGAGTAAGGTTGTAACATCTGGGACAATTGGGGCAATTGGGATTACTATTTCATTAATTGCCCTTAGGTCTTGTACTAACCTATATTCATTGTCTTTCTTTGGGATCGGATTTATGGGGGTATTATAGGGAGAAACTACTGGACGGAGGATTCCTTGTTTAAGGAATTCCTCTATCATGGGTCTTATCCCTTCTTTCTTTTCTCTAGACAATGGATATTGTTTAATAAACACTGGAGTAGTATTAGGTTTTAATCTGGCTTTATATGGGGTACACTGAACTAAACCAACGTCAAGTTTTGAAGATGCCCATACAGAGGATGGGACATCTGTCAATATGTCATTAAAAAAACACAGGTTAGTGGACCCTAGACTCACGTCTAACCCACCCTGTCTAGTGACAGCTACTTTCAAACCAAGGGGACCCATAAGATCACGACCCAAAAGGTTAAGGGGACACCCAGTTATAATACGAAATGGGTGCAAAAGTTGTTGGCCAGTACAGGGTACCCTAACTTCAAGCGGCGGTGTGATGCGAGTCTGAGTCAGCACTCCATTAATCCCTAGAGAAGGTTCAGATTTTCCAGTAATGCCATCATACATATCTGAGCATAAGGCAGAGCATGTAGCTCCTGTGTCTACTAGAAATGGTAGGGGTTCTCCCTCTACTTCTAGGACTAAGTACGGTTGCTCATGATAACTTGTTGACACCACTGGAAAAATTGGAGTGCTACCTTCTAGGCACCCCTATGGCCATTGTATGTTGTGTTTGGGTGCCTCCATGGGTGCAGGGGCTATGTAAGGCTGTCTGTTATACTGTCGGGGATTGTAAGGGGGGCCAGAATTATTAGGGGGTTTTGGGCATTCATTTTTCCAATGTCCCTGTTCCCCACAGTTAAAACAATGTGTTCTGTTTAAAGTATAATTCCCTCTAGCTCTTCCTCTAGCTCTCCCTCTACCTCTCACATACATTCTATTACTCCCTGTATTATCCCTTTCCCTGGCCTGGAATGGATCACAATGTTGTAAACTCTGCTTTTGATAAAAAGCAGCGTTTTTTCCCTCTAATTTCCTGATGTCAAAACAACCTGCCCCTTCTTTTTCATGAATTCTTTTCAAGAATTCTGCTGGAGTCAACTCCGGCCAATCAGAGACAAGTTGTTTCACCAACAAAGAAAGCTGAGGTTGCATATTACTAATGCAAGTCTGGACCTTCAGAGAGCCCATTGCATCTCCTGATTCCATTCCAGCCTCTTCCTTCCAGCATTTATAAAAACGCTTAACAAATTCTACTACTGTTTCCTTTGTATTCTGTTTGCACGCTAGTGCAATTGACATACTTTGTTTATCCTTCCATATTCTATGCATTTCTATACTTAATTCTGTCCACATTTCATCAAGTCCTTCACGTGTGTTTAGGGCATAGTTAATTGTTGGATTTCGACTCAATTTACTAATACTCTTTACATTACCCCACTCCCAACCTGATTCAGGGTCATAGTCTAGAAGTGCATCAATAATAATTCTTATATCTGTCTGTGTCATGTTTTGTCCTTGTAACATTCTTTTTAAATACATAATACAAGCTGATGGATGTTGACGGGGGTTTGGGGCTCCCTTGGTAATTTCCCTTAATTCACCCGGGGACAAAGGTTTAATAATTAATTGGTCTCCCACAGTAAGAAATGGCATACTAGCTTCTGGTACAGCTGCCTCCTCCTCCTCTACTTCTTCATTCCCTCTTTTATATTGTGGGGTTATTGTAGGGGGGTAGGAAGGTGTTACTGGTTCAACCTTAATCGGGGTTTTGGGCATAATTGGGGGTTTAGTGACCTGGTATCGGGGAGTTACAGAAGGTCCTGGCAAGGTCCATTCCTGGGGTACCTGAGCAGAGGCAATAGCAATAGTCTCTAGATCTATGTCACTAGGGGATGGGAGGCTAGGATATAGTCTGTTATATGATGGCAAAGGTAGGTGAGGGGCATTATATGGGGCAGGGGGGGGTGAATATGCTTTCTGTATTTGCTTCTCACTTTTACCCTTCTTTTTATTCCCATCTATATCAATATATCGCCAGTATGGAGCAACAGTCAGCCAATTTTCCCCACCCTTTTTCATATAATCCATATAACCATCTTGGATCACCATTATACCATGGAAATGCCTCTTCATCACCTAGACACAACCCTTTTACAATTTTCATATGAAATATATCATTATCCCCCTCTCTGGGGAATGGATCAGTGCTTCTCATAGCTTCTGTCCAATCTGCTATATTTTCCCACATAATCTTTACATTTTTCTCCTTGCATAGGTGATGGAAATTGTTTAGACTGGGATTTGCCCATTCTCAACTCCTAACTTATCTTTTAAAACATTTACAACAAAATATAATACAATACAAAACAAAAACAAAAAACAAAAAAAATAAATAATAAAAATAATAAATAAAAAAATACAATACCTTTACCTTTAAGAGCAATTAATTATTGAATCTTTTTGCATAAACCACATTAACTAGAATGGTTGTACTCCGTTACCAGTTATTGTGCTTAATGCTTAAGTTTACAACAAGAGAAAGAAAAAAAAATATCACTATGCTGATCCTTTCAGTAGTTTCTGGCATTAATTATCTCTAGGTCAAAGGTCACCCTTCACCAGAAAAAATGTAGCCTTTTAGAAACAGCAATACATATAAGCAACAGTTTACTTTCTTAATACTTTAAACAATAAGCAGTATTTTACTTCCTTAACACTTTATACAAATAAACAGTATTTTGCCATACAGCATATTTAAAAACAAGCAGCATAAGAATTCATATAAACAATGCAGTATTTATCTTATAACTTTAAAACAATGTTAGCCATACAGCAATATTTCAAAAGCAAGCAGTAAGAAAACGTGTGTTTTAACCCTTCAGCCAGACTTTATATAACCTGATTCCTACCAAAGAAATCTTATTCCCTTTTTATTTTTTTTATTTTTAATCAAAGATTTGATTAGAATCTACCAAAGATTCATATATATATTTAACCTGATTTTTACCAAAAAAATCTACTATTCCTCTTTTAGAATCTACCAAAGATTCACATATATATATTCCCCAACTATTCCTATGTAAAATGAAACTTAAGGGGTCTCGTGGTAAGAGAAAAAAGGTCAGAATAAAAAGACTCTTTCTTCAACTCACCTTCCGAGAGTTCCCTGTTTCATTCCACTTCTGACGCCAGTTTTGTAGGGTCACTTCTTTTGTTCCTTAGCTCTGCTCTGGCTGATAAGGGTGCGGCACGCGTTTTCTTCAGAGCCCTGGGGTGACCACTGAAATCACACACACATGCAACTGAGTGTTTTCACAAAAGTCCCGTTTATTTGAAGAACACACAAAGAATTTATAGGAATGTATACGTCATACATGAGGTCACAGGAAATATATAAAAAACGTAGTTAACTTCACATCTGCATAAGGGGCCCACAGGAAATAAGAATGTTGTTATAGCACATAACAGAATATGCCCATATCCATTTGTAGAGAGGAACTTATATTAGAAACATATGTTACAACTTATACAAAAAGAAACTTGTGGAATGCTGCTTTATAAACATTTAATACAAGATTTAAAGTTACCCTCAATATGCTTAATATGTGAGATTCAAATTACCCATATAACATAATATATATAATATATATACATACACATATATACACATATATACATATATACATACATATATATATATATATATATATATATATACATATACATATACATACATACACATACATACATACCCATCAAAGACGGCTCAAGGTAGGGAGATCTTCAGGGGGTTAGTTTTAGGTTTTTTAAGGGGGGATTGGGTGGGTTAGAGTAGGGGTATGTTGGTGGTGGGTTTTAATGTTGGGGGGGTTGTATTTTTATTTACAGGTAAAAGAGCTGATTACTTTGGGGCAATGCCCCGCAAAAAGCCTGGTAAAAGAGCTGATTACTTTGTAATTTAGAATAGGGTAGGGCATTTTTTTTATTTTGGGGGGCTTTATTATTTTATTAGGGGGCTTAGATTAGTTGTAATTAGTTTAAACTTCTTGTAATATTTTTTTATTTTCTGTAATTTAGTGGGGGGTTTTTTGTATTATAGATTAGTTTATTTAATTGTATTTTATTTTAGATAATTGTAGTTAATTTATTTAATTAATTTAATGATAGTGTAGTGTTAGGTTTAATTGTAACTTAGGTTAGGATTTATTTCACAGGTAATTTTGTAATTTTTTTAACTAGGTAGCTATTAAATAGTTAATAACTATTTAATAACTATTGTACCTAGTTCAAATAATTACAAAGTTGCCTGTAAAATAAATATAAACCCTAAAATAGATACAATGTAATTATTATTTATATTGTAGCTATATTAGGGTTTATTTTATAGGTAAGTATTTCGTTTTAAATAGGAATAATGTATTTAATTATGGGAATATTATTTTGTTTTATTTAAATTATATTTATGTTAGGGGGGTGTTAGGGTTAGACTTAGGTTTAGGGGTTAATAACTTTACGTATTAAAGTAGCGGCGACGTTGGGGACGGGAGATTAGTGGTTAATAATTGTAGGTAGGTGTCGTCGATGTTAGGGAGGGCAGATTAGGGGTTAATAAAATGTATTATAGTGTTTGCGAGGCGGGAGTGCGGCGGTTTAGGGGTTAATACATTTATTATAGTGGCGGCGATGTCCCAGATTAGGGGTTAATAAGGTGGCGGCGAGGTTGGAGGGGGCAGATTAGGGGGTAATAAATATAATATAGGTGTCGGCAATGTTAGAGACAGCAGATTAGGGGTTCATAGCTATAATGTAGGTTGCGGCGGTGTCCGGAGCGGCAGATTAGGGGTTAATAGTATAATGCAGGTGTCAGCGATAGCGGGGGCGGCATATTAGGGGTTAATAAGTGTAAGGTTAGGGGTGTTTAGACTCGGGGTTCATGTTAGGGTGTTAGGTGTAGACTTAGAAAGTGTTTCCCCATAGGAAACAATGGGGCTGCGTTAGGAGCTGAACGCTGCTTTTTTGCAGGTGTTAGGTTTTTTTTCAGCCAGCTCAGCCCCATTGTATCCAATGGGGAAATCGTGCACAAGCACGTTTTAGACATCTTACCGCTACCGTAGGCAACGCTGGTATTACAGGTAGAAGTGGAGCTAAATTTGCTCAACGCTCCCTTTTCTGAGGCTAACGCAGCCATTCAGACAACTCATAATACCAGCGTTGTCTTCAGTGAGCGGTGGAAAAAAAAGCCTTGTTAGCACCGCAGGTCTTTACCAACAAAACTCGTAATCTAGCCGTCTATATTTACATTATGCAACCTTTATGCCCCCAATAATTTTGAAGTATGCTTCTGGGAGTCTTTACAAGCTAAAATCTTACAATTTGGTGAAGGGAATATAATTCTAGCAGGGGATTTCAATATGGCTCCTCCGGTCCCTCTTGATAGACTTAGGCAAGCTCAGGTTTTTCTTAAATCTAAAAGAGATAATCTAGAAGCTAAGATGTTTAAAATCTTGTCTAGAAACCTAGCTCTTAAACACATCTGGAGGATACAACATCCAGCCCTAAGAGATTTCACATGCAAGGACAGAAATGCCAACTCCCTCTCTATAATTGATTTATTCCTAGTCAGCAATAACTTATTAAAAAGTGGGGCTACAGCCAAAATTACACAAATAACCATCTCAGACCATACCCCAATCATTTTAGATATCCCGCTGAATAATAAATTGTTTAATTCACGTCGCTTTTTCTTCCCAAATTTTTTATTTAAAATTTAAAAACTGGCTAACTGCCAGAATAAACAATTTTTTCTCCTTAAATCTAGGCTCAGTAAAAGACCCAAACTTACTCTGGGAAGCTGGTAAGGCGGTAGTAAGAGGAGACATTATCGCATATATGGCTGAACTTAAGCGGAAGGCCGTTGTTAGAGAAAACAAAGTGCTGAGAGCACTTACCAACACCTATAATAGATATTTATCTCAACCTACATCGGCAAACTGGAGAGGATATACCTTGGCCATGAGGGAGAGAGACACCTATGTAATGCATGCAACAGCCCAAGCCGACCTGAAGTCTAAAGCTAAATTTTATCGGCATGGTAACAAAGCAGGCAAACTGCTAGCTAAGTTATTTAAAAATGTTCGGGGGTACTCTGCCATCGAATTAATCCAGGAACAGAATTCCTTATTCAAAAACCCAAAAGAAATCGTTGATATTTTCTCTGTTTATTACAAGGACATCTACTCCTTTACGGCTAGATTTAGAGTTTTGTCGGTAACGACCCGCGTAGCTAACGCTGCCTTTTTTCTGGCCGCACCATAAAAATAACTCTGGTATTGAGAGTCCACAAAAAGGCTGCGTTAGGCTCCAAAAAAGGAGCGTAGAGTATTTTTAACGCAAATGCAACTCTCGATACCAGAGTTGCTTACGGACGCGGCCAGCTGGAAAAACGTGCTCGTGCACGATTCCCCCATAGGAAACAATGGGGCAGTTTGAGCTGAAAAAAAACCTAACACCTGCAAAAAAGCCGCGTTCAGCTCCTAACGCAGCCCCATTGTTTCCTATGGGGAAACACTTCCTACGTCTGCACCTAACACCCTAACATGTACCCCGAGTCTAAACACCCCTACCCTTACACTTATTAACCTCTAATCTGCCACCCCCGCTATCGCTGACCCCTGCATATTATTATTAACCCCTAATCTGCCGCTCCGTAAACCGCAACTACTTACATTATCCCTATGTACCCCTAATCTGCTGCCCCTAACACCGCCGACCCCTGTATTATATTTATTAACCCCTAATCTGCCCCCCACAACGTCGCCTCCACCTGCCTACACTTATTAACCCCTAATCTGCCGAGCGGACCGCACCGCTACTATAATAAATGTATTAACCCCTAAAGCTAAGTCTAACCCTAACACTAACACCCCCCTAAGTTAAATATAATTTACATCTAACGAAATTAATTATCTCTTATTAAATAAATTATTCCTATTTAAAGCTAAATACTTACCTGTAAAATAAATCCTAATATAGCTACAATATAAATTATAATTACATTGTAGCTATTTTAGGATTAATATTTATTTTACAGGCAACTTTGTAATTATTTTAACCAGGTACAATAGCTATTAAATAGTTATTTACTATTTAATAGTTACCTAGTTAAAATAAATACAAAATTACCTGTAAAATAAATCCTGAACGACGAATGACGGTTCCTTTAAATGACGTCATCCAAGATGGCGTCCCTCGAATTCCGATTGGCTGATAGGATTCTATCAGCCAATCGGAATTAAGGTAGGAATATTCTGATTGGCTGATGGAATCAGCCAATCAGAATCAAGTTCAATCCGATTGGCTGATCCGATCAGCCAATCAGATTGAGCTCGCATTCTATTGGCTGATCGGAACAGCCAATAGAATGCGAGCTCAATCTGATTGGCTGATCCTACCTTAGAATCCTATCAGCCAATCGGAATTCGAGGGACGCCATCTTGGATGACGTCATTTAAAGGAACCGTCATTCATCGTTCAGTCGTCGGGCCGGATGGATGTTCCGCGTTGGAGGTCTTCAGGATCCTGCCGCTCCGCTCCGGATGGATGACAATAGAAGATGCCGCCTGGATGAAGACTTCAATCGGATGGAAGACCTCTTCTGCCCCGCTTGGATGAAGACTTCGACCGGATCATGGACCTCTTCAGCCCCCCGCTTGGGCTTGGATCAGGACATCGGAGGAGCTCTTCAGGACGGATCGGTGAACCTGGTAGGGTGAAGACAAGGTAGGAAGATCTTCAGGGGCTTAGTGTTAGGTTTATTTAAGGGGGGTTTGGGTTAGATTAGGGGTATGTGGGTGGTGGGTTGTAATGTTGGGGGGGTATTGTATGTTTTTTTTTACAGGCAAAAGAGCTGAATTTCTTGGGGCATGCCCCGCAAAGGGCCCTGTTCAGGGCTGGTAAGGTAAAAGAGCTTTGAAATGTAGTAATTTAGAATAGGGTAGGGCATTTTTTTATTTGGGGGGTCTTTGTTATTTTATTAGGGGGCTTAGAGTAGGTGTAATTAGTTTAAAATTGTTGTAATATTTTTCTTATGTTTGTAAATATTTTTTTTTTTTGTAACTTAGTTCTTTTTTATTTTTTGTACTTTAGTTAGTTTATTTCATTGTAGTTATTTGTAGGAATTGTATTTAATTTATTTATTGATAGTGTAGTGTTAGGTTTAATTGTAGGTAATTGTAGGTATTTTATTTAATTAATTTAATGATAGTATAGTGTTAGGTTTAATTGTAACTTAGGTTAGGATTTATTTTACAGGTAATTTTGTATTTATTTTAACTAGGTAACTATTAAATAGTAAATAACTATTTAATAGCTATTGTACCTGGTTAAAATAATTACAAAGTTGCCTGTAAAATAAATATTAATCCTAAAATAGCTAAAATGTAATTATAATTTATATTGTAGCTATATTAGGATTTATTTTACAGGTAAGTATTTAGCTTTAAATAGGAATAATTTATTTAATAAGAGTTAATTAATTTCGTTAGATGTAAATTATATTTAATTTAGGGGGGAGTTAGTGTTAGGGTTAGACTTAGCTTTAGGGGTTAATACATTTATTAGAATAGCGGTGAGCTCCGGTCGGCAGATTAGGGGTTTATAATTGAAGTTAGGTGTCGGCGATGTTAGGGAGGGCAGATTAGGGGTTAATACTATTTATTATAGGGTTAGTGAGGCGGATTAGGGGTTAATAACTTTATTATAGTAGCGGTGCGGTCCGCTCGGCAGATTAGGGGTTAATAAGTGTAGGCAGGTGTAGGCGACGTTGAGGGGGGCAGATTAGGGGTTAATAAATATAATACAGGGGTCGGCGGTGTTAAGGGCAGCAGATTAGGGGTACATAGCTATAATGTAGGTGGCGGCGCTTTGCGGTCGGCAGATTAGGGGTTAATTATTGTAAGTAGCTGGCGGCGACGTTGTGGGGGGCAGATTAGGGGTTAATAAATATAATACAGGGGTCGGCGGTATTAGGGGCAGCAGATTAGGGGTACATAGGGATAACTTAGCTGGCGGCGCTTTGCGGTCGGCAGATTAGGGGTTAAAAATTTTTTTCGAGTGGCGGCGATGTGGGGGGACCTCGGTTTAGGGGTACATAGGTAGTTTATGGGTGTTAGTGTACTTTAGAGTACAGTAGTTAAGAGCTTTATGAACCGGCGTTAGCCCAGAAAGCTCTTAACTCCTGTTTTTTTTCTGCGGCTGGAGTTTTGTCGTTAGATTTCTAACGCTCACTTCAGACACGACTCTAAATACCGGAGTTAGAAAGATCCCATTGAAAAGATAGGATACGCAATTTACGTAAGGGGATCTGCGGTATGGAAAAGTCGCGGCTGGAAAGTGAGCGTTAGACCCTTTAATGACTGACTCTAAATACCAGAGGGCGTTAAAAACCAGCATTAGGAGCCTCTAACGCTGGTTTTGACGGCTACCGCCCAACTCTAAATCTAGGCCTTAGAAATTCCGATTTATCCGTGTCAGATCATTTTTGGAATAGCCTTAATTATCCATCCTTGAGTAATAGTGCAGTAGCTAGAATTAACGCTCCTATCTCTGATCAGGAGATTCTTCAATCTATCAAAGGGCTGCGTCTGGATAAAGCTCCTGGCCCAGACTCGCTCCCGAATGAGTTCTACAAGATTCTGTCCCCGGTCATTACTCCTCATCTAAAAAATATCTTTAATTATTTCTATACAGAGAGTAAACCTATTCCCTTGACCTTTGCTGTATCTACCACATCTCTAATCCTAAAGCAAGGAAAAGATCCCCTTAAAAAAGAATCCTATCGCCCTATTGCGTTACTCAACTCCGACTACAAGTTACTTACATCTATCTTAGCTAAAAGACTCCAGCAGGAGATTGAGATCCTTATACATAAAGATCAAGCAGGCTTTTTATCCAAACGTAACTCGGCAGCCAAAATCAGAGAACTCTTTTTGGTTTTTGATTATTTCTATAATTCCTGAGAAGTTTCTTCACAAGATCAGGTAGATTCGGCAATTATCAAGATTGACGCTGAGAAGGTGTTTGATTCAGTGCACTACCAACATTTTAGGACAGCAATTACAGGGGATTAGGATCGGTTCTATAGAACAAAAAATTGCCTTATATGCGGATGATGTACTAGTCTATATCTCTAATACTAGAGCAAATATTCCAATACTACTCTAAGACTGAACTGATGTGGATCAAAAAGAACGAGGCTTCCTTATCTGAGACGCCATTTAAAAATGTTGTTTCTTCCTTTAAGTATCTTGGAATTAATATATAATTAAACCCTCATGACTGGTATAGCCTCAATATCTCCCCGATTCTCACCAAAATAAAAGAATATATGAGAAGCTGGCAAAACTTCCCGCTTTCATTGTCAGGATGTATAGCCCTGTTTAAGATGGTCCTTCTTCCAAATATTCTTTATGCCTTGCAAAATGTCCCGGTTATCCTTAAAGTTAGAGACTGGAGGAGCCTGAATAGTGCTCTTCAGTATTTTATCTGGAAATGCAAAAGACCCTGAATCTCCATCAATAGACTTTACCTTCCCAGAAGGTTTGGTGGAATGGCTGTTCCTGATCTCAGTAAGTATGGGTTGGTTTTTCTCTCACGTATTGTGATAGATATGATCCTGAATAAGGAATATTTTACTAATAAAAGTCTTGAAGCAAATATATTATATCCTTATCACCCTGTAGCTCTTATTCTTTGCTCGGCACGCGCAATCCCGAAAGAAGTGAAACGTCTCAGTTCTATGTACACGATAATACAGGCTTGAAAAAAACTAGGGCAAAAACTGGACATCAATCTCTCTATTACAAAATTTCAGGGACTACGTGGCTACCCCGAATTTCAGGGAGGTATCCAGTCCCAAATTTTTCAGAAATGGCATGAAGTAGGCCTAACTTTTCTCACCCAGTTCATGGACCAAGACTCCCAATCCATAAAAACCTTTGATAGCTTAAGGCAGGAATTTAACTTAAGTAACAAGGATTATTTTGCATATCTTCAAGCCAGACATTATATTTTTTCACTTATTGAGAAATTCGGTTGGTTTTGGGGGAATATGGATAGTTGGCCTATCCTTGTCAAAAATGATCTATCTTCCATCTCAACTTGGTTTGACCTGGCTGTCAGTCAATCTGGTGAAGTTAATCTACATAATATAGCACAATAGTGGAACCTCTTGTCTCCTGAATTAAATATTGGTGTGGAGCAGGTGAAAAGCTCCATAACTATAACAGCACAGACCACCTTATCCGCAAGCTGGAGGGAATCACATATTAAACTGTTTTTTTTTTTTTTTTTTTGTTTTTTTTTTTTATCTATATTTATTTATAATTCAACAGCATTACAAGAAGGTTGTCAAGACAATTATCTTCCAAACAAAAAAAAGGTGTACAGAAATAAAGAACAAAGTAAATACAATTTTTCTTTTTCCCTTACCACAATTTAAATACTCATACAGATGACGCCCAGATTCATTCTTTTAAGAATAACCGGAGGGCTAATCTAGGTCCACGTTGTCTTTTGTTAATATATTATACTTCAATAATATAATAAACTTATCCAGACAGTTGCATCACTTAATGTATAAACATAAGTTCATATTCTTCTACATTATTAACTAAATTAAATTACTCGTGGAAATAGTACCTTGGAGCGTTCTCTTAACAGTATTTCAATAACTGATCTGAGTCCCTGCAGACTCTTTTTGTTATACTCTTATATCATTGACTATTTAATTAACTTTTATAGGAACAAACAAAAAAAAAAAAAAAAAAAAAAAAAAAAAAAAAAAACCAGAAAAATTAAAAAGGGGGTTGCTTTCTCCATCTCCAGCCACCCCTCCACGCCTATGGTCCCACGTTGTTAGTGGATAGCCAGATACTCGGAAAAATACCAGCCAGTACTTGTAGTTGGAAAAAAACTGATTTAACATATGGTTTAACTATGGTATTTTGTATCCCGATTGGTAAAGATAATATAAATGCTTTCCAGTGTTTAAAAAACAATTCTACTCGATCCTCGGGCAATCCATTTAAATTGTAATGTTCAGACATACATTGAGTTAACAGGGCTTGTTTAAGCTCTCGCAAAGTGGGTGCCGTTCTTGCTTTCCATTTCCTTAATATCAGGTTTCTGCCCAAAAATAAAATTATATTAATCAATTTTAAATTACAGACTGTTCCTTGAAATTTAGCTAGGAACAAGATCTCCATGGGCTGAATGACATAGTTAAGTCTCAGCACTGCATTCATCCAGTATACTACTTTAGCCCAAAACTGCCCAATCTTAGGACAAGACCAAAAACAATGTATAAAATCTGCGCCGGTGGCACTACATCTGGCACATGGGATAACAGTTCTATACCATCTTGATAATTTAGCTGGAGTCAGATATGTCATTAAGGCTATCTTAATTTGGGATTCTCTCCAAGCTGTCAAGACCCAGCTCCTTTCTATTAATTTGAAGGTATCCATTATTACCTGTCTATCAATATGTGGGAATGTGGGACGCCATTTAGCTACTATATGGTCTAATTGTTCTAATGCAGAGTTCTGATTGAGAAGAGAGTAGAGAGCAGAGATGGGGTAACGTCCTGTTAAAAAGATGTTAATCTTGGGTTGCAAATCCTTGAGTGACCAGTCTATCCCATATCTCTGTTTAAGTTCGCCTATATAGTTCCTTACTTGGAGAAATGCATAGAAATCATGCTTTGTAAGACCAAATTGATTACTTAGTTCTCCAAAAGTTAATACATTCACATTTACGTCTATCATTTGCATAATGTAAGTCAGGCCCCTCCGCGACCATTGTATAAAGCGTCCGTCACCTAGACCAGGCAGAAAGTTTGGGTTTCCGACAATGGGGAGAAATTTTGAAACATGTGGGGAACAATCTGCTTCATGACATATCTCCTGCCATGCCGTAATGATGTTCCTAAAAGTTATTAATTGAAAGGGAGCTGAAGGAAGTTCTGTGATGGTACAGTGCAGTAAAGCATCTAATCTAAATGGGGAAACCAATGCAGTTTCCCAAGCTAAGGAGGAAATGTGTTCTTGCTGTAAGAGCCAATCTATCGCAACCTTACTGCGTGCTGCTAGACTATATCGTTGCACATTCGGAAGCGCCAGCCCTGCTGCTGTTTTACTATTCATTAGCCGGGTTATCGCTATGCGCGGTTTAGCGCCTTTCCAGAGAAATTTCGAGCAGATCCTGTTATATTCTAGTACATCATTTCTATGGATCGGAATTGGAATGTTTTGTATATAGTACAGTAGTTTGGGGAATATTACCGTTTTTATTAACATAATCCTAGCAGATAGGGAAATTGGGAGTTTGATCCACCCCTCCAGTTTCCGTTTACAAGCAAGAAAGCATTTATGGAAGTTCATGTTATGCCATTCCTCCGGATTAGGGCTTAACATAATGCCCAGGTATAATACATTCCGAACTTCAGCAAAGGGATGTATAATATCATGCTCTTTTTTCTTATCCAGCCACATTAATTCTGATTTTATTAAATTAATCTTATAGCCCGATATTTTCCCGAAGATGTTAGTTATTTCTAGGAATTTGGGTAAGGTATCTTTGATGTTACTCATAAATAGAAGCAGATCATCTGCATATAACAAAATAACTAATTTTTGCCCAGAAATTAGAATACCCTCCAATTGTTGACGCAGCATAATCGCTAATGGCTCCAAGGATATATTAAATAATAGGGGTGAAAGCGGGCAGCCCTGACGGGTACCCCTTTGTAATAGGAACCGATCTGTTATTTCGCCATTAATAATTAATGCCGACCTTGGGTCTGAATAGATTAATTGAATGTATTTGTTAAAGTTTCCCGTGATGCCAAATTTTTCTAACGAGAAGAACAGGTGCTCCCAGGAGATGCGGTCAAATGCCTTTTCCGCATCAACCGAGAGTAAGGCCAAGTCTTCATTGTTCCCCTGTAGATCTTTTTTAAACTTATTATAGCAGAAATCAAGTAATGTCAAAACTTTACGCATATTCTTAACCGGGTTCCTATTGGGCATGAAGCCCGATTGGTTCTCATGAATTATTGAGCTAAGGTGCGGCTTTAGACGGTTTGCCAGAATATTCATTAATAGCTTATAGTCCGTATTGAGAATTGATATCGGTCTATATGAGGCTGTTTGCGCTGGGTCTTTGTTTTTTTTAGCAATTAGGGTGATATTTGCGGCCGTAAAGTATTGGGAACACTTGTTTCCCTCTACAAAGTAGAAATTAAATAGTTTCCGGAGGGATGGTACAACATGAACCCCCAGGATCCTATAAAATTCAGTCGGTAGACAGTCCGGTCCAGCTGCCTTACTAGTCTTAGCTGATTTAATAGCAGTTTGTATTTCCGTCTCTAGAATAGGTGCGTTGATCTCTACCAGCACGTCCCACGAGAGTTTGGGTACTTGGATCTTCTCCCAGAACAATTTCCCTTTATCTATGGTACAATCTTCTGATTTATATAACTCTTTAAAATAATCTAGAAAAATTTTACTGATATCTCTATTATTTGTAACTCTTGTGGTGCCTTTATTGATTGCCGTTATCGTATTTTTATTTATCCTTTTTGTAATTCTAGCCAGAAATTTAGCAGATGTACCCCCAAACCCCCCGTATAGGGCTTTTTGTCTGTGAATTTCCTGGATGGAATTCTGTTTTAGAAAAGCATCTCTGTTTTCCTTAGCTTTTATATATTTACTCCAATTATAGTTTGTGCTGTTCGCCAAATATGTTCTATAACTATTCTTGACCTGGTTGGTCACTTGTGTTTCACGGGCCCTAGTTTTCCTTTTACGTTGACACATATAGGCCTTGATTTTCCCGTTCAAAACCACTTTGGCCGCTTCCCAGAATATCTCTGGTTTCTCTACATATGCGCTATTGAAATTTACATATTCCTTCCATTGGTTACACAACCAGTTTTGGAAGTCTATATCATTCACCAGGTATTTAGGAAAAAAGAGAGATTGGTTAGACATGGCTCGTTTATTGGGTACCTTAGCTGTTAATGTGATGATAGCATGATCTGAAATTGCTATCTCTCCCACCTCTGCTCTCCACTCCAATCCCACCAAAGAGTCTGATATCAGAAATAAATCGATCCTAGACAGGGCCTGGTGCCCTTTAGACATACAGGTATATGATCTAACATCTGGGTTTTGCGCTCTCCAAATATCGGTCAGACCTAACTGGGTTTTGAATTTCTGCAGAATACGCGTTTTTCTGTCTAGTTTAAAATATTTTTTTTTTGTCTGTCTATCCAATAGCGGATCACCTATTAAATTAAGATCGCCAGCGATTATAATGTCCTGACCAATAAATTTATGTAGGCGTAATGTCATGTCATCCCAAAATTCCTTGTCTACTTTATTCGGGCCATAGATGTTACAAAGAATGAGCCGCCTTTCATTATAAAGTATTTCTAAAATTTGGAACTGCCCTTCTATATCTAAAACTGAGGTCAGAATTTTATATTCCAGAGCTTTATTAAATAATATCGCCACACCTCTTTTACGTGAGTTATAGGGAGCTGCTACTACTTCCCCTACCCATTTCGTCTGTAATTTAGGAATTTCGGTGTCTTTTAAATGGATTTCCTGTAGGAGAGCTATGTCTGGTTTCTCCCTAGACAATTGCTTAATTACCGATTTCCTTTTTATCGGGGAATTTATGCCACCCACATTCCACGACACAATTTTAAGAGGGAGAGACATTTCTTACTTGTAAAACATAAAAAAGGCACCCGCCCCAAAGAGATGTTGCATCGGTACTAAGTACAGACGCAAAAAAAAAGAAAAGGAGGCGGATAGAAACAAGAATGTGAGGGGGGGATGGAGACAGAGGCCGCAAAAGGGGAAGGAGGGAAAAAAAAAAAAAAAAAAAAAAACTGTTTAAACTGTTTTATAGATCTTATTACAATCCACTAAAAGGGTTTAAATGGCACAATTCTAATTTTGATAAATGTCCAAAATGTGCATACCCTGCAGAATATTTAATCCACATGCTATGGTCTTGCCCCCGGATAAAACAGATTTGGCGGAAAATAGAATTCTTGCTTATTAAGGTGCTGAAAATTCCTGTCTCCTCTCTCTCTCTGGCAGAGAGGAGATATTTTCTCTGTTTATTACAAGGACATCTACTCCTTTACGGCTAGATTTAGAGTTTTGTCGGTAACGACCCGCGTAGCTAACGCTGCCTTTTTTCTGGCCGCACCATAAAAATAACTCTGGTATTGAGAGTCCACAAAAAGGCTGCGTTAGGCTCCAAAAAAGGAGCGTAGAGCATTTTTAACGCAAATGCAACTCTCGATACCAGAGTTGCTTACGGACGCGGCCAGCTGGAAAAATGTGCTCGTGCACGATTCCCCCATAGGAAACAATGGGGCAGTTTGAGCTGAAAAAAAACCTAACACCTGCAAAAAAGCCGCGTTCAGCTCCTAACGCAGCCCCATTGTTTCCTATGGGGAAACACTTCCTACGTCTGCACCTAACACCCTAACATGTACCCCGAGTCTAAACACCCCTACCCTTACACTTATTAACCTCTAATCTGCCACCCCCGCTATCGCTGACCCCTGCATATTATTATTAACCCCTAATCTGCCGCTCCGTAAACCGCCGCTACTTACATTATCCCTATGTACCCCTAATCTGCTGCCCCTAACACCGCCGACCCCTGTATTATATTTATTAACCCCTAATCTGCCCCCCACAACGTCGCCTCCACCTGCCTACACTTATTAACCCCTAATCTGCCGAGCGGACCGCACCGCTACTATAATAAATGTATTAACCCCTAAAGCTAAGTCTAACCCTAACACTAACACCCCCCTAAGTTAAATATAATTTACATCTAACGAAATTAATTATCTCTTATTAAATAAATTATTCCTATTTAAAGCTAAATACTTACCTGTAAAATAAATCCTAATATAGCTACAATATAAATTATAATTACATTGTAGCTATTTTAGGATTAATATTTATTTTACAGGCAACTTTGTAATTATTTTAACCAGGTACAATAGCTATTAAATAGTTATTTACTATTTAATAGTTACCTAGTTAAAATAAATACAAAATTACCTGTAAAATAAATCCTGAACGACGAATGACGGTTCCTTTAAATGACGTCATCCAAGATGGCATCCCTCGAATTCCGATTGGCTGATAGGATTCTATCAGCCAATCGGAATTAAGGTAGGAATATTCTGATTGGCTGATGGAATCAGCCAATCAGAATCAAGTTCAATCCGATTGGCTGATCCGATCAGCCAATCAGATTGAGCTCGCATTCTATTGGCTGATCGGAACAGCCAATAGAATGCGAGCTCAATCTGATTGGCTGATCCTACCTTAGAATCCTATCAGCCAATCGGAATTCGAGGGACGCCATCTTGGATGACGTCATTTAAAGGAACCGTCATTCGTCGTTCAGTCGTCGGGCCGGATGGATGTTCCGCGTTGGAGGTCTTCAGGATCCTGCCGCTCCGCTCCGGATGGATGACAATAGAAGATGCCGCCTGGATGAAGACTTCAATCGGATGCAAGACCTCTTCTGCCCCGCTTGTATGAAGACTTCGACCGGATCATGGACCTCTTCAGCCCCCCGCTTGGGCTTGGATCAGGACATCGGAGGAGCTCTTCAGGACGGATCGGTGAACCTGGTAGGGTGAAGACAAGGTAGGAAGATCTTCAGGGGCTTAGTGTTAGGTTTATTTAAGGGGGGTTTGGGTTAGATTAGGGGTATGTGGGTGGTGGGTTGTAATGTTGGGGGGGTATTGTATGTTTATTTTTACAGGCAAAAGAGCTGAATTTCTTGGGGCATGCCCCGCAAAGGGCCCTGTTCAGGGCTGGTAAGGTAAAAGAGCTTTGAAATGTAGTAATTTAGAATAGGGTAGGGCATTTTTTTATTTTGGGGGTCTTTGTTATTTTATTAGGGGGCTTAGAGTAGGTGTAATTAGTTTAAAATTGTTGTAATATTTTTCTTATGTTTGTAAATATTTTTTTTTTTGTAACTTAGTTCTTTTTTATTTTTTGTACTTTAGTTAGTTTATTTCATTGTAGTTATTTGTAGGAATTGTATTTAATTTATTTATTGATAGTGTAGTGTTAGGTTTAATTGTAGGTAATTGTAGGTATTTTATTTAATTAATTTAATGATAGTATAGTGTTAGGTTTAATTGTAACTTAGGTTAGGATTTATTTTACAGGTAATTTTGTATTTATTTTAACTAGGTAACTATTAAATAGTAAATAACTATTTAATAGCTATTGTACCTGGTTAAAATAATTACAAAGTTGCCTGTAAAATAAATATTAATCCTAAAATAGCTACAATGTAATTATAATTTATATTGTAGCTATATTAGGATTTATTTTACAGGTAAGTATTTAGCTTTAAATAGGAATAATTTATTTAATAAGAGTTAATTAATTTCGTTAGATGTAAATTATATTTAACTTAGGGGGGTGTTAGTGTTAGGGTTAGACTTAGCTTTAGGGGTTAATACATTTATTAGAATAGCGGTGAGCTCCGGTCGGCAGATTAGGGGTTTATAATTGAAGTTAGGTGTCGGCGATGTTAGGGAGGGCAGATTAGGGGTTAATACTATTTATTATAGGGTTAGTGAGGCGGATTAGGGGTTAATAACTTTATTATAGTAGCGGTGCGGTCCGCTCGGCAGATTAGGGGTTAATAAGTGTAGGCAGGTGTAGGCGACGTTGAGGGGGGCAGATTAGGGGTTAATAAATATAATACAGGGGTCGGCGGTGTTAAGGGCAGCAGATTAGGGGTACATAGCTATAATGTAGGTGGCGGCGCTTTGCGGTCGGCAGATTAGGGGTTAATTATTGTAAGTAGCTGGCGGCGACGTTGTGGGGGGCAGATTAGGGGTTAATAAATATAATACAGGGGTCGGCGGTGTTAGGGGCAGCAGATTAGGGGTACATAGGGATAATTTAGCTGGCGGCGCTTTGCGGTCGGCAGATTAGGGGTTAAAAATTTTTTTCGAGTGGCGGCGATGTGGGGGGACCTCGGTTTAGGGGTACATAGGTAGTTTATGGGTGTTAGTGTACTTTAGAGTACAGTAGTTAAGAGCTTTATGAACCGGCGTTAGCCCAGAAAGCTCTTAACTCCTGTTTTTTTTCTGCGGCTGGAGTTTTGTCGTTAGATTTCTAACGCTCACTTCAGACACGACTCTAAATACCGGAGTTAGAAAGATCCCATTGAAAAGATAGGATACGCAATTTACGTAAGGGGATCTGCGGTATGGAAAAGTCGCGGCTGGAAAGTGAGCGTTAGACCCTTTAATGACTGACTCTAAATACCAGAGGGCATTAAAAACCAGCGTTAGGAGCCTCTAACGCTGGTTTTGACGGCTACCGCCCAACTCTAAATCTAGGCCTTAGAAATTCCGATTTATCCGTGTCAGATCATTTTTGGAATAGCCTTAATTATCCATCCTTGAGTAATAGTGCAGTAGCTAGAATTAACGCTCCTATCTCTGATCAGGAGATTCTTCAATCTATCAAAGGGCTGCGTCTGGATAAAGCTCCTGGCCCAGACTCGCTCCCGAATGAGTTCTACAAGATTCTGTCCCCGGTCATTACTCCTCATCTAAAAAATATCTTTAATTATTTCTATACAGAGAGTAAACCTATTCCCTTGACCTTTGCTGTATCTACCACATCTCTAATCCTAAAGCAAGGAAAAGATCCCCTTAAAAAAGAATCCTATCGCCCTATTGCGTTACTCAACTCCGACTACAAGTTACTTACATCTATCTTAGCTAAAAGACTCCAGCAGGAGATTGAGATCCTTATACATAAAGATCAAGCAGGCTTTTTATCCAAACGTAACTCGGCAGCCAAAATCAGAGAACTCTTTTTGGTTTTTGATTATTTCTATAATTCCTGAGAAGTTTCTTCACAAGATCAGGTAGATTCGGCAATTATCAAGATTGACGCTGAGAAGGTGTTTGATTCAGTGCACTACCAACATTTTCTAGCTACACTCTCTCGCTTTGGTTTTAAAGATAATTTCCTGCTCTTTATTAACAATCTTTGCGAAAATTCTTCAACAAAACTTATTGTTAATCAGCTAGAATCTAACCTAATCAATCTTCAGAGAAGCACTCGACATGGATATCCGCTCTTGCCCCTTTTATTTGATCTAGCTATCGAGCCCTTAGCTCTTGAGATAAGACAGCAATTACAGGGGATTAGGATCGGTTCTATAGAACAAAAAATTGCCTTATATGCGGATGATGTACTAGTC
Organism: Bombina bombina; assembly: GCF_027579735.1. Lineage (NCBI taxonomy): Eukaryota > Metazoa > Chordata > Amphibia > Anura > Bombinatoridae > Bombina > Bombina bombina. Next base: position 388,062,445 of record NC_069501.1, read on the forward strand.
TATATCTCTAATACTAGAGCAAATATTCCAATACTACTCTAAGACTGAACTGATGTGGATCAAAAAGAACGAGGCTTCCTTATCTGAGACGCCATTTAAAAATGTTGTTTCTTCCTTTAAGTATCTTGGAATTAATATATAATTAAACCCTCATGACTGGTATAGCCTCAATATCTCCCCGATTCTCACCAAAATAAAAGAATATATGAGAAGCTGGCAAAACTTCCCGCTTTCATTGTCAGGATGTATAGCCCTGTTTAAGATGGTCCTTCTTCCAAATATTCTTTATGCCTTGCAAAATGTCCCGGTTATCCTTAAAGTTAGAGACTGGAGGAGCCTGAATAGTGCTCTTCAGTATTTTATCTGGAAATGCAAAAGACCCTGAATCTCCATCAATAGACTTTACCTTCCCAGAAGGTTTGGTGGAATGGCTGTTCCTGATCTCAGTAAGTATGGGTTGGTTTTTCTCTCACGTATTGTGATAGATATGATCCTGAATAAGGAATATTTTACTAATAAAAGTCTTGAAGCAAATATATTATATCCTTATCACCCTGTAGCTCTTATTCTTTGCTCGGCACGCGCAATCCCGAAAGAAGTGAAACGTCTCAGTTCTATGTACACGATAATACAGGCTTGAAAAAAACTAGGGCAAAAACTGGACATCAATCTCTCTATTACAAAATTTCAGGGACTACGTGGCTACCCCGAATTTCAGGGAGGTATCCAGTCCCAAATTTTTCAGAAATGGCATGAAGTAGGCCTAACTTTTCTCACCCAGTTCATGGACCAAGACTCCCAATCCATAAAAACCTTTGATAGCTTAAGGCAGGAATTTAACTTAAGTAACAAGGATTATTTTGCATATCTTCAAGCCAGACATTATATTTTTTCACTTATTGAGAAATTCGGTTGGTTTTGGGGGAATATGGATAGTTGGCCTATCCTTGTCAAAAATGATCTATCTTCCATCTCAACTTGGTTTGACCTGGCTGTCAGTCAATCTGGTGAAGTTAATCTACATAATATAGCACAATAGTGGAACCTCTTGTCTCCTGAATTAAATATTGGTGTGGAGCAGGTGAAAAGCTCCATAACTATAACAGCACAGACCACCTTATCCGCAAGCTGGAGGGAATCACATATTAAACTGTTTTATAGATCTTATTACAATCCACTAAAAGGGTTTAAATGGCACAATTCTAATTTTGATAAATGTCCAAAATGTGCATACCCTGCAGAATATTTAATCCACATGCTATGGTCTTGCCCCCGGATAAAACAGATTTGGCGGAAAATAGAATTCTGGCTTATTAAGGTGCTGAAAATTCCTGTCTCCTCTCTCTCTCTGGCAGAGGTTGTCTTCTTCACAGAGACCTCTCTATCTCCTGAACATAAAAAGGGTATGAATATGACACTTTTGGCAACGAGAAGTCTAATCTTTACTAAATGGCGAGATACTTCGGTTCCCAGCATCCCAGAAATTAAAAACTATATGAAAAAACAATGTATCCTTGAACAGCTGGAAAAGACTTTTACTTCTGAAAAAGAAATAACTCTCTTCTTTAAAAAGTGGTCCACATTTATCAGAATCTTTCCACCTGAGGAAATAGATCACCTAATATATCCCTTTAGACATTCAGAGATAGTCTTACTGGACCTCTGGTAGTACCCCCCTCCTATCCCCCTTTCTTTTTTTTTCTTTTCTCTCCCTCCCTCTTCCTCTCCCTTTAGCAGTCGTCTACTTAAATTCGTTGCTGTACCTTTTTTGTTATTCTTATGGTAAACAATGTTATGTGTCATCAATCAGCTGAGAATGAAAAATATAAAAGAAATCAATAAGCAATAATGGAAAATATGAGGCTTATTTTCAATATGTTAACATTACATTTATTATGTAACAAACTGAATCTTGCTTGAAGCTGTATCGTTTGTTTGTTCGGCTGTTCCCTTGTATTTAAGTTGTTACTATGCAATTTATGTCTCAATAAAAATTATTAAAAACAAATAAAAATAAAAAAATGGTGTATACTGTCCCTTTAACAGGAGTTTATTTATGGAACCTATTGAGCACTTCAAGATGGATTTGAATACACTAAATATTCCTGGCACCTTTTTAATGTTTTACAAATAGGGGCTAAGCGTTCACACCATTGAAAAGAACAATACAGGTGTCAAACTGTAGAAAGTGTTTTTTCAGCTATAGTCTTGCTATATTAAGTTACAGTCAGTATCTCCATATCACACTGCAGAGTATTTTCATTTTCAGGGATCAGCCACCAACAGGAAGTGCTGTTGTAATAGTTTTAGTAGATGATTCCCAGCTTTATTTGTCTATGAATGGTGTGCTTTCCTCTGGTCTGTTCCCTTTACCCCTTCTTTATCCAAACAGTAAAAGCAGCAACATATTATTATTATTATTACAAGTTTTTTTATAGACTTCCTTTTTTAATGAAAAAACTCTAGAATATGTATTCAGTACATATATACTATATATATATATATATGTTATATATATGTTAATAGGACAAGTGCACTCTCACGAACAGTCTCACGATTTGCCAGGGTGCATGAATGTGGATAATAATAGCACAAGATAGAAGACAGCACTCTCTGGTATTAAATACAAAGGTTGTTTTATTTGTAGTGACGTTTCGAGGAAAGCTTCCCCTTCCTCAGACCAAAGAACAATACAAAGTGCCAAACATTTATACACATACAGACCCTTTCCCCTGTTATAAAAAAACACCAAGATTAGTTGCTAAGCAACCATTACCTGGCTCGTAACCAATAAAGCAATTATCTAAAATACAGACAACACCTGTGTAGAGTGAAAATACAGCAATGCGTGTAATACACTGATTGAAAACACCTGATTGTGAAAACACTTGTCTTGCTAACTATACATTGGAATTAATTACAGTTAACCTTCAACAATGGGAAGCCATAGAGCAACTTAATCAAAATTGTACAGTCATATTGCAAAAAATCATTAAAAAATGAACAGAAAAACATAGTGTCCTATGCCGGTTTGGGATACTTGAAAACAACCGATAGTGAACACACTTATCTAGTTAGCTATACATTAGTATTAATTCCAGTTAACCTTCAACCATGGGTAGCCATAGAACAACTTAATCTAAATTGTGCAGTCACATAGCAAAAATCATTAGAAAATGGACAGATAAACATAGTGTCCTATGCTGGTTTGAGATACTTGAAAACAACTGATAATAAAGACACTAGTAATAATTACAGTTAACCTTCAACAATGGGTAGCCATAGAACAACTTAATCTAAGTTGTACAGTCACATTCCAAAAATCATTAGAAAATGGACAGATAAACATAGTGTCCTATGCCGGTTTGAGATACTTGAAAACAACTGATAATAAAGACACTAGTAATAATTACAGTTAACCTTCAACAATGGGTAACCATAGAATAACTTAATCTAAATTGTACAGTCATATTGCAAAAAATCATTGAAAAATGAACAGAAAAACATAGTGTCCTCTCCTGGTTTGAGATACTTGAAAACACCCGATAGTGCAAACACTTATCTAGTTAGCTATACATTAGTATTAATTCCAGTTAACCTTCAACCATGGGTAGCCATAGAACAACTTAATCTAAATTGTGCAGTCACATAGCAAAAATCATTAGAAAATGGACAGATAAACATAGTGTCCTATGCTGGTTTGAGATACTTGAAAACAACTGATAATAAAGACACTAGTAATAATTACAGTTAACCTTCAACAATGGGTAGCCATAGAACAACTTAATCTAAGTTGTACAGTCACATTCCAAAAATCATTAGAAAATGGACAGATAAACATAGTGTCCTATGCCGGTTTGAGATACTTGAAAACAACTGATAATAAAGACACTAGTAATAATTACAGTTAACCTTCAACAATGGGTAACCATAGAATAACTTAATCTAAATTGTACAGTCATATTGCAAAAAATCATTGAAAAATGAACAGAAAAACATAGTGTCCTCTCCTGGTTTGAGATACTTGAAAACACCCGATAGTGCAAACACTTATCTAGTTAGCTATACATTAGTATTAATTCCAGTTAACCTTCAACAATGGGTAGCCATAGAACAACTTAATCTAAATTGTACAGTCCCATTGAAAAAATCATTAGAAAATGGACAGATAAATATAGTGTCCTATACCGGTTTGAGATACTTGAAAACAACTGATAAAAAACACTAGTAATAATTACAGTTAACCTTCAACATTGGGTAGCCATAGAACAACTTAATCTTAATTTTTACAGTCATATTGCAAAAAGCATTTAAAAATGGACAGATAAACATAGTGTCCTATGCCGGTTTGAGATACTTTTTGTTCAAGATTTTTTTAATCTCTGTCACAAAGTTGCAGATATGTAGTGTGCTGCTCTTGTTTCAATCGATATAATGTGAGGGGAGAATGCATAGTACAGACACAGAGTCAATTCAAAGGTCAAAAGGCTATAGTACATTTGTGCCAATCCATATGACCACATACATCTGTATCAACCCCACACAGTCCAGTAGCCACAAGGATGTTAATAACAATAACAACAGCAACTACATCCTCAACATAGCCCCTGTGCTAGAGGGTAGCAAAGTGCGTGGGCCACCCCCAGATAAGAGCAAATTTAGGTGGTGACCCGGAGTTCAGATGCAACAGTGCCAGTCTATGCCCATATTAAGGCCCCTAGGGTGGATAGTATCCAACTTGAATATCCATTCAGCTTCTCTTTGCAGGAGTAGTTTCCCTCTGTCACCTCCACGGAGAAGAGGGGGGACATGGTCAATCAGGGTAAATCTAAGGTCAGCAACAGTGTGGCCATGTTCCAGAAAATGTCTTGCCACTGGTTGGTCACTAGTACCCTTATCAATGGCAGTATGAATGGCGCATCTGTGGTTTGCCATGCGCTTCTTGATGTCATCATTGGTTTTACCAATGTAAAATAATCCGCAATTGCAGTGAAGCATGTAGATAACATACTTGGTAGTACAGGTCATATAATGTTTGATGGTGAACCTTTCATTGGTATGTGGATGCCGAAACTGGGATCCCTGGATTATAGCGTTGCAGATGACACAGCTTGGACATTTAAATGATCCTTTCTTGGTGCTGGTGCTTACTCTGCTGTAGCTTGTCACTGGATCAGTCCTCATTAGTAAATCCCTTAGGTTCCTGCCTCTTTTATATGCAATCCGTGGTGGTCCAAACTCTGTATAGGGGAGAGTTTTATCTCTCTGAGGGTGGTCCCCAGATTCCTTGTGGATGGGGTATAGAAGGTGACGAAGTTCATCCTCCTCGGTGCGTTATCCTTGTCTCTCTGTTTGTTATCCAAGTTCGCTCTGGCTTCTCTGATAAGTGCATTGTTGTAGCCCCTCATTGCAAATCTTTGTGCCATTTCCGTCAACTGTACCTCTCTACGTGGGGCCGATGTGTTATTTCTTGTAACCCTCATCATCTGTGCTCGAGGGATGGCTTTAATAAATGACCTCGGATGGTAGCTGGATGCATGGAGTAATGTGTTACAATCCATCTCCTTTTTGAAGAGTGTCGTACCTAATCCATTGTCAGTCTTAAATATTCTCAGATCCATGAAATCCACCTCTTCATAACTAGCCACTGGCTTTAATTGTACAGGTCTGCCAGTGTCGTTGAGTTCTTTGACCCATTCATGAAATGTCTCAAGTGTGCCACGCTAAATTACAATTATGTCATCTAAATATCTCTTGTAAAACTGCACATGGCTGTTCTCATAGACTTTGAAAATATCCATTTCAACATGTTACATGTATAGGTTGGCGAAGGCCGGGGCCATGTTTGAACCCATGGCAGTGCCCATACATTGCAAGAAGAAATGTTTTTTAAATTTAATATAGTTTAGAGTGAGGCAGTGGGTCAGGAGCTCAATGATAAACTCGGTCGGTGGTCCCACATAAGGATGATTGTCCAGGCTTTTGGCCACAACCTTTGTACCAATATCATGTGGGATAATTGTGTACAGGCTAGCCACATCTAAGCTGGCTAGGACGTCACCTGGTTGGATATCCGTTTCGTCAAGGATGCTATGAGTGCAGAGGAGTCCCTTAGGTATGATCTCATGTTTTGGACCAATGGTTGTAATATTGTATCCATTTAAGTGGCCAGTGGCTGTAACAATGAGCCTCGTGCTGATACAATAGGTCGTCCAGGTGGAGGATTGGTCCTTTTGTGTATCTTGGGTATGATGTATAGGATTGGTCTGATTGGGTATTGAGTGGTCAGCCACTCCTGTAGCATAGAGTCAATCCACTTGTTGTTGATAGCTTTTTCAATTGTTGCATCAATCTTTTTCTTGTAGGTGATTGTAGGGTCACCCATGAGTGCCATGTACGTATTGGTATTGGCCAATTGTTGCATTATCTCGTCATGATAATCCTTGTAATTCTGTAGTACTATTGCACCACCCTTGTCCGCAGGATGGATGACTATGGAGGTGTCACTTGTCAAGCTCTTAATAGCTTTCCAGTCATCTGAAGTCATGTTGTTACTATTTGGTGTCATGTTCTCTTCGCCAAGTGATTGTTGAACCATCCGTGTGTATGTCCGGATGCTGGGGTTCGTGTTTGGTGGCTCAAATGTGCTAGCCTTTTTGAACTGGTGTCCTGTATCCTCAAGGGTCTTTCCTTGAAAGAAATCGCCAAGTTTAAGTAAACGCTGGAACCGCATAGTGTCTATATATGTATAGAATTTATTGGTATTGGTGGTAGGGACAAAAGACAGACCTTTGCTGAGTACATGTTGTTCATGTGTGGTGAGGATGTGCTGACTTAGGTTTACTGTCACATTCTCCTCCGTCTGTGTGGGAATGGCGGTCTTCTTCCATACCCCGCTCCTTCTAGTGTGCAGTTATCTCCTCTGCCTCGGGAGCGGGTAGTAATCCCTAAAAAAGGTTTGTTCAACAGTGCTGCTTTCTTGTCCCAAATGTTGGTTCGTGATGCCCTCAAAGTCTGAGCCTGAGCTGGTATCATCCGTATTAAGCTGGCGATGGGTAAATACCCTCTGTTGTCGTTGTTTTTGTGGCTGATAGTGTGCACGTTCCACCGGTCCCAGTGTCCATCTGTACACTTTCTTATCTTTGTAGTCTTCCATCACATACCTCAATTTCTTGTTTTTGAATGCCACTAGGGCATTGTTATATTCGCAAAGTTTTGTGGTAATTTTATCAGTACAGTTGTCAGTTTGGTCCTGTATCAGGATGTGTCCCTTGAGAGTCTCCAAGCTTTCCAGCTCTGTTCTATATGTTTGTAGCAAGTTTCTGACTTCTTCTATTACTAGGAGTATTAAGTCCAGTGAGCACTTGTTTAATACCGCGCACAACTTTTTACAAAATTTAGGGTTTTGTCTGCTAATAGTTGGTACACTGTTGATCCTAAAACCCCTTGGTATTAGTTTCTTCCTGTTATATTCTGAAAGATAGGTGCCATGTAGTTTGAGGTCAACTTCACACTTTTTAAGCTTAACCCCTTAACGACCAACGACGTATGGGGTACGTCCTGCAAAAAAATGCAGTTAATGACCAAGGACGTACCCCTTACATCGTTGGTCTTTCAAAGCAGTGGAAGCGATCCTGATCACTTCCAACTGCTTTCATGTTATAGCAGTGATGCCTCGATATTGAGGCATCCTGCTATAAAAAATTTTAGCCGTCCGATGCAGAGAGAGCCACCCTGTGGCCCTCTCTGCATCGGCCATCAATGGCCATGTTCGTTGGTGGGTGGGAGCTGATCCAGGGAGGTGGGTGGGCGGCCATCGGTGGGGAAGGGGGGTGGGATCGAGTGCGCGCACGTGCGTGGGTGCGCGCGCGTGCACGTGAGCATGTGTGCGCGCGTGCACGGGAGCGGGTGCGAGCACGGGCGGGTGGGAACCCTACACTATGGAACAACTGTAAGGTGGTACTTGGTGGGAGAGAGGGTGGGAACATTACATATTTTAACGATCTGGGAGGGTGGGAGGTTGGGGGTTGAGGGGGGGCAGCTACACTACAGAAAATAGTATTTTTAAAATAATAAAATAATAAAATTTAATAAAAAACATATTTGATTTCAAACTGGGTACTGGCAGACAGCTGCCAGTACCCAATATGGCGCATAATAAGGCAGAGAGGGGGGTTAGAGAGCTGTTTGGGGGGATCAGGGAGGTTGGGGGCTAAGGGGGGATCCTACAGAGCAGAATTATTATTATTAATTTTTTTTTAAATCCCCAAAAAACTCTTATTTTAGTACTGGCAGACTTACTGCCAGTACTTAAGATGGCGGGGACAATTGTGGGGTGGGGGAGGGAAGAGAGCTGTTTGGGAGGGATCAGGGGGTGTAATGTGTCATGTGGGAGGTTTATACCTACACTAAAGCTAAAATTAACCCTGTAAGCTCCCTACAAGCTCCCTAATTAACCCCTTCACTGCTGGGCATAATACATGTGTGGTGCGCAGCGGCATTTAGAGGCCTTCTAAATACCTAAAAGCAACGCCAAAGCCATATATGTCTGCTATTTCTGAACTAAGGGGATCCAAGAGAAGCATTTACAACAATTTGTGCCATAATTGCACAAACTGTTTATAAATAATTTCAGTGAGAAACCTAAAGTTTGTTAAAAAATCTGTGAAAAAGTGAACTTTTTTTTTATTTGATCACATTTGGCGGTGAAATGGTGGCATGAAATATACCAAAATGGGCCTAGATCAATACTTTGGGTTGTCTACTACATTATACAAAAGCTAAAATTAACCCTACAAGCTCACTACAAGCTCCCTAATTAACCCCTTCAATGCTGGGCATTATACACGTGTGGTGCGCAACGGCATTTAGCTGCCTTCTAATTACAAAAAAAGCAAATCAAAGCCATATATGTCTGCTATTTCTAAACAAAGGGGATCCCAGAGAAGCTTTTACAACCATTTATGCCATAATTGCACAAGCTGTTTGTAAATAATTCCAGTGAGAAACCTAAAATTGTGAAAAATGTAACGCTTTTTTTTTATTTGTTTGCATTTGGCGGTGAAATGGTGGCATGAAATATACCAAAATGGGCCTAGATCAATACTTTGGGTTGTCTACTACATTATACTAAAGCTAAAATTAACCCTACAAGCTGCCTACAAGCTCCCTAATTAACCCCTTCAATGCTGGGCATAATACACGTGTGATGCGCAGTGGCATTTAGCGGCCTTCTAAATACCAAAAAGCAATGCCAAAGCCATATATGTCTGCTATTTCTGAACAAAGGGGATCCCAGAGAAGCATTTACAACCATTTATGCCATAATTGCACAAGTTGTTTGTAAATAATTTCAGTGAGAAACCTAAAGTTTGTGAAACAATTTGTGAAAAAGTGAAAAAAATCTTTTATTTGATCGCATTTGGTAGTGAAATGGTGCCATGAAATTTACCAAAATGGGCCTAGATCAATACTTTGGGATGTCTTCTAAAAAAAATATATACATGTCAAGGGATATTCAGGTATTCCTGAAAGATATCAGTGTCCCAATGTAACTAGCGCTAATTTTGAAAAAATGTGGTTTGGAAATAGCAAAGTGCTACTTGTATTTATTTCCCTATAACTTGCAAAAAAAGCAAAGAACATGTAAACATTGGGTATTTCTAAACTCAGGACAAAATTTAGAAACTATTTAGCATGGGTGTTTTTTGGTGGTTGTAGATGTGTAACAGATTTTGGGGTTCAAAGTTAGAAAAAGTGTGTTTTTTTCCATTTTTTCCTCATATTTTATAAAAAAATTTATAGTAAATTATAAGATATGATGAAAATAATGGTATCTTTAGAAATTCCATTTAATGTTGAGAAAAACGGTATATAATATGTGTGGGTACAGTAAATGAGTAAGAGGAAAATTACAGCTAAACACAAACACTGCAGAAATGTAAAAATAGCCTTGGTCCCAAACGGACAGAAAATGGAAAAGTGCTGTGGTCCTTAAGGGGTTAAAGGGACACTGAACCCAATTTTTTTTCTTTCGTGATTCAGATAGAGCATACAATATTAAGCAACTTTCTAACTTATTCCTATTATCATTTTTTCTTCGTTCACTTGCTATCTTTATTTGACAAAGAAGGTATCTAAGCTCTTTTTTTGGTTCAGAACTCTGGAAAGTCCTTTTTTTATTGGTGGATGAATTTATCCACCAATCAGCGAGAACAACCCAGGATGTTCACCAAAAATGGGACGGCATCTAAACTTACATTCTTGCATTTCAAATAAAGATACCAAGAGAATGAAGAAAATTTAATAATAGGAGTAAATTAGAATGGAAAAAGATGGAAGAAACAGCCAAGACCTGTACTCTCACCAATAATACCGACTTACAACAGTCCCTTATTGTGTTTCAGCATCTCAAAGCAGCTCCATGGCCGACGCCATTCCTCTCACACTCTGGGACGTCAGGTTACTGGAGGTGAGGCCTCTGTGATATCCTTTTCTGCAATCCGTGCAATTCTTCGTATACCTGGGGTGGAAGTGCTATATCCGAATCGTATAGGAGCAGGGTGGATAGCTGACAAGGACTCCTTTTAAAAGGTTAGCAGACTCCTGACAATCCGCAAAAAGCATATAACAAAAAAGAGTAAAAAGGAAAGTCCAGAATCCAGAACCACTCATAAAAAATAGTAGGCTTTATTGTATACTATTAAAAAGCATGAAGATAGAGTAATACAAAACGTCGGCACATAGACATAACTTAAAACAGGTGATTAAACCAATAAAGGGAATGAATCAGCATGATAGGCTAAAAACATCTATTGGCTAAATGCACAACATGTTAGATGTGGACATAAATACAGATTAACCAACCTCTTTATGGGGTGGTGGGAGAGGACCCATGTCTATTTAGGTAGTAGCACATCCCAATTAGGATGCATTATTAAATACATCCGCTTCATTGATGACCTGCTCTTGATCTGGTCGGGTGACCAGATAAAGGCTAATGAATTTGTGCAGCAGTTGAATGCCAATGGAATTGGGATTCAATTTACACATGACTGGAACAAAGATACCATATCCTTTTTGGATATAACTCTGAAAGGTCTATCAAGTGAAAGAAAGGTTGTCCCTTCCCTGTATAGAAAACCTATTTCGGGCAACAGTTTGTTGCATGCTAAGAGTAACCATCCCAAACACATATTCAGGGGCATCACAATAGGCCAATTTATGAGGGTGCGGTGTAACTGCACACAGGATGATACGTTTTTGGATGAGAGTAGCAATCTAAAGAAAAGGTTTAAAGACAGGGGTTACCCTAGTGGCATGGTGAATAAAGCCTTTAAGACAGTAAGTGTGATGGAGAGATCATATTTACTGAAGGATAAAAACAAAGATAAAATGGAGAGTGTGTCTAATAGCCACATAAAGCCCAAATTTGTCACATTTTTCTCAAATCAATACAAAGAGATCTGTGAGATTGTTGATAAAAATCTGCCCATATTGATGGGAGACGTCAAACTAAGGGAGAAAGTTAAGGGAGGATGCATGTTCGTTGTTAGAAGAGCATCAACACTGGGAAATATACTTTCACCAAGTATGCTCAGGGATGATGAACATGCACCTCCTGTGATCATATCAAAATCAGTACAACCTTTAAATCAAATAGTACTGATGAAATTTTTGAGACCAAGGGATGCGTTAACTGCAGAAGCACGTATGTTATCTACCTGATAGATTGTACCACATGTTTCAAGTCCTATGTAGGTAGAACTATTAGGGACGTGGGCACTAGAGTCAGAGAACATCTGTCCTATATATCAGGAGATAGACCATGCATTGTCAAGGCACTTTTTGGATATACATAATCAGGATGTGAGCAGCTTTAAATGGCAAGCAATAGAACAAATTCCTTAAAAATCAAGGGGAGGTGATAGGCTGTTGGCTCTCAGTAGACAGGAAACCTATTGGATTTTCAAGCTCATGAGCTTGATACCAGTGGGTTTTAATTCTGAACATGATATTATTAACTATTGGCACAGATAAATCCTACTCTAGCTTTTGTAATATAGCTAGATATAGTCTTACATCATGCATATATAACCTACATAGGTATTCCTACTATTTATAATCTGCCTTAAAATTAGAATTAGACAACTTGGGAGCCAGTGTTATGTGTCTACCTCCCATTTATTAAGCTGCAAGCTGTAGGGGTGCTTTAAAATCCATATTGCCTGTAAACATAAGTGCTCACACTGTTTAACACCTAATATATTGTTAAATTGTATTCTCAGGTGAATAATGCTTATGAGGGTATACACTGCTATTATAATATGTCACAAGTAGATCTAAGACTCATTCTATTTACGTTTGAAATAAAATGGGTGAATATATGTTGCAGTTTAGATGTCATTATAATAAGTTTCCATATAACTACTGGTGATATTACTAACCAAGGTGTTACCCAGTGGTATATTTATGCCCCAATAGCAGTAGATAGATCTATGAATAAGTGATTTTCTTTTTTGACTAATTTTGAATTTGAATTGTCACCTGATAATACTCTTTCTTAATATGGCTATTTACATACTATTACAGCCACATAGGTGATTATTTAATGTTTGAAGTTTTCCATTTAAGGGACCTATTAAATTTATACAGTATAGTAGTAGACATCGAATAGGCATAGCTTCTTAAGATTCAAGCATTGAACACTATACTATGACAGTATATGTCTTTAAGGGATGCTTTAAATGAATTGATGTACTGTGTATGTGTCCTCATAGGTATACAACATACCTATTTGCCTAATTTATTAGGGTTCTCCTATTTTTAGGAATCAAATTTAATATTCAGATCTTCTAATTTTGTTAAAATTATTTGCAGTTAAAATTGTTTGCTTCTAACTGTGTTGAAATGTTTATTAATCCACTAAGCTCTTCCAGTAATCCATGAGTTAATCTGTATTTATCTCCACATCTAACATGTTGGGCATTTAGCCAATAGATGTTTTTAGCGGGACATCTTAAAACATTTAATGTGAAAATGGCTTAATGTAGCTTAATGAGTAAAAAAGTGGCCAAATGTTAATCAATTGCTGCATAATTTTGCACAACCCAAGATTTCCACTATCCAAGCCTATCCTAGAAGTTTCATGGATTTTGCGATTCCACAAGGCAAATGAGTGACATTAAGCTTGTTTTTTGGGGAGCTTAATGTGGCTTAACATACAAAATTGAACTTAGATCTTAACCAATTTCCCCCAAACTTCTCGCAATACATTAATCTATCTATTCAAACATATTCTGAAATTTTCAGGAAATTTGATAAAACATACCAAAAGTTATTTGCATTTAACATTTTTTTTACAATCCTAAAACATTTAATGTGAGCAGCTTAATGTAAAAAGAGCTTAATGTACCAAAATTCACCAAAACTTCAATCAATTGCCTTGAAACTTGGCACAAACTCAGTTTTTCACTTTCCAACCCTTTCGTAGAAGTTTCATTGATTTTGGTGTCCCACAAGGCAAATGAGTGACATTAAGCTTGTTTTTTGGGGAGCTTAATGTGGCTTAATGAGTAAAAAAGTGGCCAAATGTTAATCAATTGCCGCATAATTTTGCACAACCCAAGATTCCCACTATCCAAGCCTATCCTAGAAGTTTTATGGATTTTAGAATTTCACAAGGCAAATGAGTGACATTAAGCTTGTTTTTTTTGGAGCTTAATGTGGCTTAACGTACAAAATTTAACTTAGATGTTAACCAATTTCCCCTAAACTTGCCACAATACATTAATCTATCGATTCAAACATATTCTGAAAATTTCAGGACATTTGATAAAACATACCAAAAGTTATACACATTTAACTATTTTTTTACAATCCTAAAACATTTAATGTGAGCAGCTTAATGTAAAAAGAGCTTAATGTACCAAATTTCACCTAAACATTGATCAATTGCCTTGAAACTTGGCACAAACTCAGTTTGTCACTTTCCAAACCAATCCTAGAAGTTTCATGGTATTTGGTTTCCCACAAGGCAAATGAGTGACATTAAGCTTGTTTTTTGGGGAGCTTAATGTGGCTTAATGAGTAAAAAAGTGGCCAAATGTTAATCAATTGCTGCATAATTTTGCACAACCCAAGATTTCCACTTTCCAAGCCTATCCTAGAAGTTTCATGGATTTTGGTTTTCCACAAGGCAAATGAGTGACATTAAGTTTGTTTTTTGGGGAGCTTAATGTGGCTTAACTTACAAAATTGAACTTAGATGTTAACCAATTTCCCACAAACTTACCACAATACATTAATCTATCGATTCAGATATTTTCTAAAAATTTCAGGACATTTAATAAAACATACCAAAAGTTATTCACATTTAACAATTTTTTTACAATCCTAAAACATATGGGGCTCTGTTTAACAAGCTCCGAATAGAACTTGATGCCCCGTGTTTAACAATTTTTTTACAATCCTAAAACATATGGGGCTCTGTTTAACAAGCTCCGAATGGAGCTTGATGCCCCGTGTTTCTGGCGAGCCTTTAGTCTCGCCAGAAACAGCAGTTATGAAGCAGCGGTCACAAAGACCGCTGCTTCATTACCTGTCCGCCTGCTCTGAGCAGGCGGACACCCATCGCCACAATACAACCTGATCGAGTACGATCAGGTTGATTGACACCCCCTTGCTGGTGGCCAATTGCCCGCAAATCTGCAGCTGGCGACGTTGCACCAGCAGATCTTTTGAGCTGCTGGTGCAATGCTGAATATGGCGACCATATTGCTCGCCGTATTCAGCGAGGTCTGGCGGACCTGATCCAGAGTTTCGGATCAGGTCCGCCAGACCTTGATAAATATGCCCCTTAATGTGAGCAGCTTAATGTAAAAAGAACTTAAAGTACCAAAATTCACCTAAACATCGATCAATTGCCTTGAAACTTGGGACAAACTCAGTTTGTCACTTTCCAAACCTATCCTAGAAGTTTTATGGTATTTGGTTTCCCACAAGGCAAATTGAACTTAGATCTTAACCAATTTCCCACAAACTTCCATCATTTTATTAATCTATCTATTCAAACATATTGTGAAAATTTCAGGAAATTTGATATAAGATACCAAAAGTTATTCGCATTTAACAATTTTTTTACAATCCTAAAACATTTAATGTGAGCAGCTTAATGTAAAAAGAGCTTAATGTACCAAAATTCACCAAAACTTCAATGAATTGCCTTGAAACTTGGCACAAACTCAGTTTTTCACTTTCCAAACCTATCCTAGAAGTTTCATGGATTTTGGTGTCCCACAAGGCAAATGAGTGACATTAAGCTTGTTTTTTGGGAGCTTAATGTGGCTTAATGAGTAAAAAAGTGGCCAAATGTTAATCAATTGCTGCATAATTTTGCACAACCCAAGATTTCCACTATCCAAGCCCATCCTAGAAGTTTCATGGATTTTGGTGTCCCACAAGGCAAATGAGTGACATTAAGTTTATTTTTTGGGAAGCTTAATGTGGCTTAACGTACAAGATTGAACTTAGATGTTAATCAATTTCGCCCAAACTTACCACAGTACATTAATCTATCTATTCAAACATATTCTGAAAATTTCAGGACATTTGATAAAACATACCAAAAGTTATACACATTTAACTATTTTTTTACAATCATAAAACATTTAGGCCTCTAGTTATCAAGCTCCATAAGGAGCTTGATGGTCTCTGTTTCTGGCGAGTCTTCAGACTCGCCAGAAACAGCAGTTATGAAGCAGCGGTCACAAAGACCGCTGCTCCATAACCTGTCCACCTGCTCTGAGCAGGCGGACAGTCATTGCCATAAATCAACCCGATAGATCGGGTTGATTGACACCCCCTGCTGGCGGCCTATTGGCAGCGAGTCTGCAGGGGGCGGCATTGCACCAGCAGCTCTTGTGAGCTGCTGGTGCAATGCTGAATACGGCGAGCGTATTGCTCGTTGTATTCAGCAAGGTCTGGCGGATCTGATCCGCAGTGTCGGATCAGGTCCGCCAGACCTTAATAATTAGAGGCCTTAATGTGAGCAGCTTAATGTAAAAAGAGCTTAATGTACCAAAATTCACCTAAACATCGATTAATTGCCTTGAAACTTGGCACAAACTCAGTTTGTCACTTTCCAAACCTATCCTAGAAGTTTCATGGTATTTGGTTTCCCACAAGGCAAATGAGTGACATTAAGCTTGTTTTGGGGAAGCTTAATGTGGCTAAACGTACAAAATTGAACTTAGATCTTAACCAATTACCCCTAAACTTCTCACAATACATTAATCTATCTATTCAAACATATTCTGAAAATTTCAGGAAATTTGATAAAACATACCAAAAGTTATTCATATTTAACAATTTTGTTACAATCCTAAAACATTTAATGTGAGCAGCTTAATGTAAAAAGAGCTTAATGTACCAAAATTCACCACAACTTCAATCAATTGCCTTGAAACTTGGCACAAACTCAGTTTGTCACTTTCCAAACCTATCCTAGAAGTTTCATGGTATGTGGTTTCCCACAAGGCAAATGAGTGACATTAAGCTTGTTTTTTGGGGAGCTTAATGTGGCTTAACGTACAAAATTGAACCTAGATGTTAACCAATTTCCCTCAAACTTCCCATAATACATTAATCTATCTGTTTAAACATATTCTGAAAATGTAAGGACATTTGAAAAACATAACAAAAGTTATTCTTATTTAAATATGTTTTTTACAATCCTAAAACATTTCGGGGCCCATTTATTAAGCTCTGAATGAAACTTGAGGGCCCGTGTTTCTGTCGAGCCTTTAGGCTTGCCAGAAACACCAGTTATGAAGCAGCGGTCTAAAGACCCCTGCTCCATAACCTGTCCGCCTGCTCTGAGGAAGCGGACAGACATCGCTGCATTTCAACCCAATCGAATACGATCAGGTTGATTGACAGCCCCTTGCTATCGGCCGATTGGCCGCAAATCTGCAGGGGGCAGCATTGCACCAGCAGTTCACAAGAGCTGCTGATGCAATGCTGAATGTGGAGAGCGTATTGCTTTCCGCATTCAGCGATGTCTGTCAGACATGATCCGCTGATCGGATCATGTCAGACAGACACATAATAAATAGGCCCCTTCATGTGAATGGCTTAACGCAAAAAAGAGCTTAATGTACCAAAATTTGCCTAAACATCAATCAATTGCCTTGAAACTTGGCACAAACTCGGTTTTTCACTTTCAAAACCTATCCAAGAAGTTTCATGGATTTTGTTTTCCCACAAGGCAAATAAGTGACATTAAGCTTGTTTTTTGGGGAGCTTAATGTAGCTTAATGTACAAAATTGAACTTAGATGTTAACCAATTTTCCCCAAACTGCTCACAATACATTAATCTATCTATTCAAATATATTCTGAAAAATTTCGGACATTTGATAAAACATACCAAAAGTTATTTACATTAAACCATTTTTTTACAATCGTAAAACATTTAGGGGCCAATTTATCAAAGCTTCAACTGATTAAATAAATACATAACATAATATAGCTAACTTCCTTTTTTATTTTTTTTGTTTTTTGGATAAATCTATATACACCATGTTTAAGGCATGTAATACAAGTCCCACTCACCACTTCGCATGAAATTTGATACAACACTTTTCGCACCAAATATGACGCAATACTCCTAGACAACCTACACACTAGTGCATTTTTCCACCACTTTTGATAGGGATATGCATAATCACATGATTTATGACATCAGCTAATCAAATTTAAATATACGTTGTATAGTATCACTAACTAATAAAATTTCTCAATACTTGTGTCATTGATCACCCATCAGAACTTGTAAGTGCTATCTGTTACATTGTGTATTATACTTTGAAAGTATGTATATGTGTAATTAGTATTAAAGATAAAAATTGATGCTGACATTATGACACACAATGTAATATTTAGACAATTATTTTTAAATTTGAATGATGTTTGATTCAATATAATCATAAATTGATAGCTCAAAGGGCTAGCCCACCTAACATTAAACTGTCATGATTCAGATACAACAGAAATTAAAATCACCTATTTACTGGCATGCTATTTTTAGTGTATTTCTTCCTTCTCTTGAATTTCATTTTCATTAAGAAATGTCATCTTATATGCCAGCCTATTTTATAACACCTGTGTAGGGGTGGTTTTTAAAACTAGATTGCAATCCGGAGGGGTTACACAGTTACAGAGAGAAAACTGGCCCAGCTCTTAAAATATCCATTGATTGTAAATAAATACATATGATACCCTGATGACATGTTATATTCACAATTATTCCTGCTCAGAATAATAATACATTTACACTATATACATATATTGGTATAAATAAACACAGAGACATGAAAGGCAACATTGTTTAGAACAAAAAAAGGAATTTAGGGACATGTAAATATGTTTGCAAAAGATTTCTGACAACACACACACATATATATATATATATATATATATATATATATATATATATATATATATATATGCAAATTATGACACTTAGGGAAGTCTCCCTATGTGCAGGGCCGCCATCAGGGGGTGACAGGGGTGACTCCTGTCAGGGGCCCAATGGGCTAGGGGGGGCCCCATGAGGCAAGAACTAAAAAAAAAAAAATTTTTTTTTTTTAATTTTGGCAGCCACCAGTGGGTACTACAGCAGAGTGCTAATTGAGCATGGGAAACGTATTAGCATTTGAGAGGATTTCTGAGTGTGCACTAAACCACTATGCACAGTGTGAGACAGACTTGGCACTTTGTTTGTACAGTGTGTGTCTGGGTCAGACAGCAGATCACTTTCATTTGCAGAGGAGGTAGGAATTACTTAGCAAATGTTTTTTATTTCATTGTGCAATTTAAGATTGTAAACTTCAGTGTGGTAGTAGTTGTATGGTGGGGCCAGGGGTCCATAAAAACAAATTTTTTTAGCAGCAGTGTATTTATGACTATTTGACAATGCTGTGGAAATTCTATATTTAAAACCATGCAGAAATGTTTCCTCCTCAATACACAAATTATATATATTACATTCCAGTTTACTGCCCCTTTATGCAAGGACTTTCCAGATACAAGGAGGCATTTTATCTAAGATTTTTACATCTGCATAACATGTTATACTCTCAGACTTAGGCCTAGATTTAGAGTTTGGCGGTAGCCATGAAAACCAGCGTTAGAGGCTCCTAACGCTAGTTTTAGGCTACCGCCGGTATTTGGAGTCACTCAAAAAAGGGTCTAACGCTCACTTTTCAGCCGCGACTTTTCCATACCGCAGATCCCCTTACGTAAATTACGTATCCTATCTTTTCAATGGGATCTTTCTAACTCCGGTATTTAGAGTCGTGTCTGAAGTGAGCGTTAGAAATCTAACAACAAAACTCCAGCCGCAGAAAAAAGTCAGTAGTTAAGAGCTTTTTGGGCTAACGCCGGTTCATAAAGCTCTTAACTACTGTGCTCTAAAGTACACTAACACCCATAAACTACCTATGTACCCCTAAACCGAGGTCCCCCCACATCGCCGCCACTCGATTAATTTTTTTTAACCCCTAATCTGCTGACCGCCACCTACGTTATACTTATGTACCCCTAATCTGCTGCCCATAACACCGCCGACCCCTGTATTATATTTATTAACCCCTAATCTGCCCCCACAACGTCGCCGCCAGCTACCTACACTTATTAACCCCTAATCTGCTGACCGCAAAGCGCCGCCACCTACGTTATCCTTATGTACCCCTAATCTGCTGCCCCTAACACCGCCGACCCCTATATTATATTTATTAACCCCTAATCTGCCCCCCACAATGTTGCCCCCACCTGCCTACACTTATTAACCCCGAATCTGCCGAGCGGACCGCACGGCTACTATAATAAATTTATTAACCCCTAATCCGCCTCACTAACCCTATAATAAATAGTATTAACCCCTAATCTGCCCTCCCTAACATCGCCGACACCTAACTTCAATTATTAACCCCTAATCTGCCCACTGGAGCTCACCGCTATTCTAATAAATGTATTAACCCCTAAAGCTAAGTCTAACCCTAACACTAACACCCCCCTAAATTAAATATAATTTTAATCTAATGAAATAAATGAACTCTTATTATATAAATTATTCCTATTTAAAGCTAAATACTTACCTGTAAAATAAACCCTAATATAGCTACAATATAAATTATAATTACATTGTAGCTATTTTAGGATTAATATTTATTTTACAGGCAACTTTGTAATTATTTTAACCAGGTACAATAGCTATTAAATAGTTAAGAACTATTTAA
Source organism: Bombina bombina (assembly GCF_027579735.1). Lineage (NCBI taxonomy): Eukaryota > Metazoa > Chordata > Amphibia > Anura > Bombinatoridae > Bombina > Bombina bombina. Next base: position 388,082,744 of record NC_069501.1, read on the forward strand.
TAGTTACCTATTTAAAATAATTACAAAATTACCTGTAAAATAAACCCTAACCTAAGTTACAATTAAACCTAACACTACACTATCAATAAATTAATTAAATACAATATCTACAATTATCTACAATTAAACCTAACACTACACTATCAATAAATTAATTAAATACAATATCTACAATTACCTACAATTAAACCTAACACTACACTATCAATACATTAATTAAATACAATATCTACAAATAACTACAATGAAATAAACAAACTAAAGTACAAAAAATAAAAAAGAACTAAGTTACAAAAAATAAAAAAATATTTACAAACATAAGAAAAATATTACAACAATTTTAAACTAATTACACCTACTCTAAGCCCCCTAATAAAATAACAAAGCCCCCCAAAATAAAAAAATGCCCTACCCTATTCTAAATTACTAAAGTTCAAAGCTCTTTTACCTTACCATCCCTGAACAGGGCCCTTTGCGGGGCATGCCCCAAGAAGTTCAGCTCTTTTGCCTGTAAAAAAAAACATACAATACCCCCCCCCAACATTACAACCCACCACCCACATACCCCTAATCTAACCCAAACCCCCCTTAAATAAACCTAACACTAAGCCCCTTAAGATCTTCCTACCTTGTGTTCACCTCGCCGGGTTCACCGATCGGTCCAGAGTCTTGATCCAAGCCCAAGCGGGGGGCTGAAGAGTGATGTCCATCCTCGGGCTGAAGTCTGGATCCAAGCGGCGGCTGAAGAAATCCATCATCGGGCTGAAGTCGGAAGTCCATCATCGGGATGAAGTCTTCTATCAAGCCGCATCTTCAATCTTCTTTCTTCTGGAGCGGAGCGGAGCCATCTTCTTCCAAGCCGACGCGGAACATCCTCTTCAACCGACGACTAGACGACGAATGACGGTTCCTTTAAGGGACGTCATCCAAGATGGCGTCCCTCGAATTCCGATTGGCTGATAGGATTCTATCAGCCAATCGGAATTAAGGTAGGAATATTCTGATTGGCTGATGGATTCAGCTAATCAGAATCAAGTTCAATCCGATTGGCTGATCCAATCAGCCAATCAGATTGAGCTCGCATTCTATTGGCTGATCAGAACAGTCATATTTGTAAATGTGCAAACAAAAGTGATCTCTTAATTTCTGCATTTTTTTTTAATCATGCATGTCACACACTGTTGATTTAGGGGATGCAAGGTGCATAAATGTTTCCTCCTGTGAGTGTTTCTGTGGGTGTCTGTATTTATGTCTTTGTGCTTTGGTTTGTGTCTCTATGAGTGTGTATGTATTTTTTTTGTGTTGGTATCTCTGTGAGGGTGGGTGTGTATGTCTTTGTGCATTTTCTGTGGATGTCTGTGAGGGTATGTGCTTATGTCTTTGAGCTTTTTCTATGGGTCTCTCTGTGAGGGTGGGCGTGTGTTTGTCTTTGTGTATTTTCTCTGGATGCCTCTGTGAGGGTGGGTGTGTGTGTCTGTGTTTTCTGTGGATGTCTCTGTGAGGGTGTGTGTGTGTGTGTGTGTGTGTGTATGTATGTCTGTGTTTTCTGTGGATGTCTCTGTGAGGGTGTGTATTTTCTGTGGGTGTCTCTGTGAGGGTGTGTGTATGTCTTTGTGTCTTTTCTGTGGATGTCTCAGTGAGGGTGTTTATTTTCTGTGGGTGTCTCTGTGAGGGTGTATGTATGTCTTTATGTGTTTTCTGTGGGTGTCTGTGTGTGTGTGTGTGTATGTCTTTGTGTGTTTTCTGAGGCTGTCTCTGTTGGTGTTTCCTTGGGTGTATGTGCAAGTTTGAGTTTGTGTGTGTGTGTGTGTGTCCATTGTCTGTTCCTTTTTAGGACATTTTGACCTTACTACTGATTATTCACATCTTTCTACAGACTTTGAGACTAATGAGACCTTTCCGGAAGTCACCAATCTACCATTTAACCTTTAAATTATTGTTTAGGCAGTTCAGGGCCCTTCCTTTCAGCCACTGCATGCTGTTGTCATCATTTAGTTGGCATCTTCCTTTACAAAAAGATAATCAGAACTCCATATTTTGTTTTCTAAATCTCCTTTTTTTACAAAACTGTAGTTTACCTCATTACTTGTCAGGTCAATGTAAACAAGTGCTAAGTGTCTGTTTGCGTGTCTGTGTCTGAGTTTCTTTGCGTGTTTGCTAGAGTGTCTATATGTGAATCCTTATGTGTGAGTGTGTGTGTGTGTTTCAGTGTATGTTACTACCTTTACAACATTTCCAAGTTTAAATAGACACTTAAGAATAAAGTGCATATACGTTTTAGTCACTTGGTCAAAAATTGCACATGTCAAAGGAGGGGGCCCTGATCAATGGTTAAGTCAGGGGCCCCAAAATTTCTAGTGGCGGCCCTGCCTATGTGTGATGTAGGAATCCAGATATGGACCAGTTGCTCAGTGTGCCTAGAGGGATATGGCTGCACCTCACTGATGAGGCCCACAATAGGCTGAAACGTACGTCTGGGGTTTTGCTGTATCTCTCGTTCAGAGAGGGATTGCCTGGTATTTCGGGGCTGGACTGTCCTGTGAAGTCAGGATCAGACTGATATGCTTCAGGAAAGTTCTTCTCTGTGAAAGGCACATGTTGGGCAAAAAGAGGCTGCTTCTTGGGTGGTAACTAGCCATAGAACAAGCTATTATCCTATTGTTCGTTCTCAGGTTGAGCTCTTCTCTCTTTTTATTTATATACAGTATATATATATATATATATATATATATATATATATATATATATATATATATATATATATATATATATACACACACACAAGTATGTGCAAAGATATATGTACAAATTCTAGCATTAAAAATCATTTATAAAAAACAATAATATGAGATAAAAGCATATCATGACTTCTAGAAATACAAATACACATTAATTTATTAATAAATAAATATAAAAATAACTTTCTATGAGATATTGTTTGTTGAGGTATAAATCAAGCTATTTCTTGGACATTAACAGATGAGAAATAAAAGATTAGCATTAGAGAAATGTGCTTGTTCATGGACAGTAATGAAATGGTATAAATAAAGTTGGGAAAAACCTGAATAACTGCAACATCGATGACTGTTAGTTAACAGTCCGATGCTCATCGCACCATACTTGACACACGTGTTTTTGACGTGTTTTTTTATAAATAAGAGCATTGTATGTGGATCCACGGCAGCGATGTCTGGCGAGCATATTGACACCTGCGAACGCACCGAGATTGACGTTTTGATAAATAAGCCCCCATATGTTTTACGATTGTAAAAAAAACTGTTAAATGTAAATAACTTTTTTTGGTATGTTTTATCAAATGTCCTGAACATTTTAGAATATGTTTGAATAGATATATTAATGTATTGTGGGACGTTTGGGGGAAATTAGTTAACATCTAAGTTAAATTTTGTACGTTAAGCCACATTAAGCTCCCCAAAAAGCAAGCTTAATGTCATTCATTTGCCTTGTGGGAAACAAAAATCCATGAAAAGTAACAAACTGAGTTTGTGCCAAGATTCAAGGCAATTGATTGAAGTTTAGGTGAATTTTGGTACATTAAGCTGCTTACATTAAATGTTTTAGGATTGTAAAAAAAATGTTAAATGCTAATAACTTTTGGAATGTTTTATCAAATTTAATGAAATGTTCAGAATATGTTTGAATAGATAGAATAATGTATTGTGAGAAGTTTGGGGGGAATTAGTTAACCTTTAAGTTTAATTTTGTACGTTAAGCCACATTAAGCTCCCCAAAAAAACAAGCTTAATGTCACTAATTTGCCTTGTAGGAAACCAAAATCCATAAAACTTCTAGAATAGGTTTGCAAAGTGACAAACTGAGTTTATGCCAAGTTTCAAGGCAATTGATTGAAGTTTAGGTGAATTTTGGTACATTAAAGGGACACTATACCCAAACATTTTCTTTCATGATTAAGGTAGAGAATACAATTTTAAACAACATTCCAATTTACTTCTATTACCTAATTTGCTTCATTCTTTAGATATATTTTAATGAAGAAATAGCAATGCACACGGTGAACCAATCACAGGAGGCATCTATGTGCAGCTACCAATCAGCAGCTACTAAGCATATCTAGATATGCTTTTCAGCAAATAATATCAAGAGAATGAAGCAAAATAGATAATAGAAGTAAATTAGAAAGTTGTTTATAATTGTATGCTCTTTCTAAATCATGAATGAAAAAATTTGGGTTTCATGTCCCTTTAAGCTCTTTTTACATTAAGCTGCTTACATTAAGGCCCCTAGTTATCAATGTCTGTCGGACCTGATCCGACAGTGCGGGTCAGGTCTGACAGACATTGCTAAATACGGCGAGCAATATGCCCGCCGTATTCAGCATGGCACCAGCAGCTCACAAGAGCTGCTAGTGCAACACCGCCCCCTGCAGACTCGCGGCCAATGGGCCGCCAGCAGGGGGGTGTCAATCAACACGATCATACTCGATCGGGTTGATTTCCGGCGATGTCTGTCTGCCTGCTCAGAGCAGGCGGACAGGTTATGGAGCAGCAGTCTTTGTGAACGCTGGTTCATATCTGCTGTTTCTGGTGAGCCTGCAGGCTCGCCAGAAACACGGGGCATCAAGCTCCATACGGAGCTTGATACATATGCCCCAAAATGTTTTAGGATTGTAAAAAAATAGTTAAATGCAAATAACTTTTGGTATGTTTTATCAAATTTCCTGAAATTTTAAGAATATGTTTGAATAGATAGATTGATGTATTGTGGGAAGTTTGGGGGAAATTGGTTAACATCTAAGTCCAATTTTGTACATTAAGCCACATTAAGCTCCCCAAAAACAAGCTTAATGTCACTAATTTGCCTTGTGGGAGACCAAAATCCATGAAATCTTTAGGATAGGTTTGGAAAGTGACAAACTGAGTTTGTGCCAAGTTTCAAGGCAATTGATAAATGTTTAGGTGAATTTTGGTACATTAAGCTATTTTTACATTAAGCTGCTCACATTAAATGTTTTATCAAATGTCCTGAAATTTTCAGAATATGTTTAAGTAGATAGAGTAATGTATTGTGGTAAGTTTGGGGGAAATTGGTTAACATCTAAGTTCAATTATGTACGTTAAGCCACATTAAGCTCCCAAAAAAACAAGCTTAATGTCACTCATTTGCCTTGTGGGAAATCAAAATCCATGAAACTTCTAGGATAGGCTTGGATAGTGGAAATCTTGGGTTGTGCAAAATTATGCAGCAATTGATTAACATTTGGCCACTTTTTACTCATTAAGCCACATTAAGCTCCCAAAAAACAAGCTTAATGTCACTCATTTGCCTTGTTGGACACCAAAATCAATGAAACTTCTAGGATAGGTTTGGAAAGTGAAAAACTGAGTTTGTGCTAAGTTTCAAGGCAATTGATTTAAGTTTTGGTGAATTTTGGTACATTAAGCTCTTTTTACATTAAGCTGCTCACATTAAATGTTTTAGGATTGTTAAACAATTGTTAAATGCAAATAACGTTTGGTATGTTTTATCAAATTTCCTGAAATTTTCAGAATATGTTTGAATAGATAGATTAATATATTGTGAGACGTTTGGGGGAAATTGGTTAAGATCTAAGTTCAATTTTGTACGTTAAGCCACATTAAGCTCCCCAAAAACAAGCTTAATGTCACTAATTTGCCTTGTGGGAGACCAAAATCCATGAAATCTTTAGGATAGGTTTGGAAAGTGACAAACTGAGTTTGTGCCAAGTTTCAAGGCAATTGATAAATGTTTAGGTGAATTTTGGTACATTAAGCTATTTTTACATTAAGCTGCTCACATTAAATGTTTTATCAAATGTCCTGAAATTTTCAGAATATGTTTAAGTAGATAGAGTAATGTATTGTGGTAAGTTTGGGGGAAATTGGTTAACATCTAAGTTCAATTATGTACGTTAAGCCACATTAAGCTCCCAAAAAACAAGCTTAATGTCACTCATTTGCCTTGTGGGAAATCAAAATCCATGAAACTTCTAGGATAGGCTTGGATAGTGGAAATCTTGGGTTGTGCAAAATTATGCAGCAATTGATTAACATTTGGCCACTTTTTACTCATTAAGCCACATTAAGCTCCCAAAAAACAAGCTTAATGTCACTCATTTGCCTTGTTGGACACCAAAATCAATGAAACTTCTAGGATAGGTTTGGAAAGTGAAAAACTGAGTTTGTGCTAAGTTTCAAGGCAATTGATTTAAGTTTTGGTGAATTTTGGTACATTAAGCTCTTTTTACATTAAGCTGCTCACATTAAATGTTTTAGGATTGTTAAAACAATTGTTAAATGCAAATAACGTTTGGTATGTTTTATCAAATTTCCTGAAATTTTCAGAATATGTTTTGAATAGATAGATTAATATATTGTGAGACGTTTGGGGGAAATTGGTTAAGATCTAAGTTCAATTTTGTACGTTAAGCCACATTAAGCTCCCCAAAAAACAAGCTTAATGTCACTCATTTGCCTTGTGGGAAACCAAAATACATGAAACTTCCAGGATAGGTTTGGAAAGTGACAAACTGAGTTTGTGCCAAGTTTCAAGGCAATTGATCGATGTTTAGGTGAATTTTTTTTTACATTAAGCTGCTCACATTAAGGCCCCTAGTTATCAAGCCATCAACCTCAAATTCGCTGGAATTCCACAGCATATTTGTGGCTAGGCTGATTCGCCTTAGTTATCAAGCCCTAGATACCGGCAAAAGTAGAATTTAGTGACGTAAGCTTCGATACGCCGGACTCAGTCTGACACAGATCGATTCTTACGTCACTAGAGATGTTCCGCACATAATCTGACTACTTTTGCTAGTTATCAAAAAACTAGCAGGTACGCTCCGGCCCAGCGTACCTGGTTTTCAAACCGCCGCCCTGGAGGCGGCGGATCCCATAGGAATCAGTGGGAGTTTGACCATAGCGAAAGTTCATGTTCGCTGCTGCCAGACATCCCATTGATTCCTATGGTAGTTTCTACACCTAACACCCTAACATGTACCCCGAGTCTAAACACCCCTAATCTGTCCCCCCTACACCACCGCAACTAAATAAAGTGTTTACCCCCTAAACCGCCACTCCCGGAGCCCACCGCCACTATAATAAATATGTTAACCCCTAAACCGCCGCTCCCGGAGCCCACCGCCACTATAATAATTATGTTAACCCCTAAACTGCCACTCCCGGCCCCCGCCGCCACCTTACATAATACCTATTAAACCCCTATCTGCCCCCCTATACCGCCGCCACCCCCTAATAAATGTATTAACCCCTATCCTGCCGCTCCCAGACCCCGCCGTCACCTATATTAAACTTATTAACCCCTAATCTGCCCCCCCTACACCGTCGCCACCTATAATATTTTTATTAACCCCTATCCTGCCCCCCTATACCCGCCGCAACCTATAAATAAAATTATTAACCCCTAAGCTAAGTCTAACCCTAACCCTATCTGAACAGCCAATAGAATGCAAGCTCAATCTGATTGGCTGATTCAATCAGCCAATCAGATTTTTCCTACCTTAATTCCGATTGGCTGATAGAATCCCTATCAGCCAATCGGAATTCGAGGGACGCCAACTTGGATGACGTCATTAAAGGAACCTTCATTCGTCGGGAGTTCGACGTGGAGGAAGGATGTCCGCGTCGGCGGGATGAAGATGGAGCCGGAAGAAAGAAGATTGAAGATGCCACTTGATAGAAGACTTCAGCCAGATGGAAGACCTCTTCAGCCCCCGCTTGGATGAAGACTTCAGCCGGATGATGGACCTCTTCAGCCCCCGCTTGGATGAAGACTTCAGCCGGATGATGGACCTCTTCAGCACCACGCTTGGATGAAGACATCGCCCGGATTGGATGAAGAATTCGGCTCGGCTGAGTAAAGATGACTCAAGGTAGGAAGATCTTCAGGGGGGTAGTGTTAGGTATTTTTAAGGGGGGTTTGGGTTAGATTAGGGTTATGTGGGTGGTGGGTTTTAATGTTGGGGGGGTTGTATTTTTATTTTACAGGCAAAAGAGCAGAATTGTTTGGGGCATGCCCCGCAAAAGGCCCTTTTAAGGGCTGGTAAGGTAAAAGAGCTGGTATCTTTTTAATGTAGAATAGGGTAGGGAATTTTTTTATTTTGGGGGGCTTTGTTATTTTATTAGGGGGCTTAGATTAGGTGTAAATAGCTTAAAATTGTTGTAATATTTTTATAATGTTTGTAAATTATTATTTTATTTTTTGTAACAGTTCTTTTTTTATTTTTTGTACTTTAGTTAGTGTATTTATTTGTATTTATTTGTAGGTATTTGTATTTAATTTATTTAATTAATTTAATGATAGTGTAGTGTTAGGTTTAATTGTAACTTAGGTTAGGATTTATTTTACAGGTGATTTTGTATTTCTTTTAGCTAGGTAGTTATTAAATAGCTAATAACTATTTAATAACTATTCTAACTAGCTAAAATAAATACAAAGTTACCTGTAAAATAAATATAAATCCTAAAATAGCTACAATGTAATTATTAATTATATTGTAGCTATCTTAGGGTTTATTTTACAGGTAAGTATTTAGTTTTAAATAGGAATAATTTATTAAAGTATAGTGTAGTGTTAGGTGTAATTGTAACTTAGGTTAGTTTTTATTTTACAGGTAAATTTCTCTTTATTTTAGCTAGGTAGGTATTAAATAGTTAATAACTATTTAATAGCTATTGTACCTAGTTAAAATAAATTGAAAGTTGCCTGTAAAATAAAAATAAATCCTAAAATAGCTACAATATAATTTTTATTTATATTGTAGCTATATTAGGGTTTATTTTAAAGGTAAATATTTATTTTTAAATAGGATTAATTTAGTTAATAAGATTAAATATTATTTAGATTTATTTAATTAATATTTAAGTTAGGGGGGTGTTAGGGTTAGTGTTAGACTTGGGTTTAGGGGTTAATAATTTTATTACAGTGGCGGCGGTGTAGGGGGGGCAGGATAGGGGTTAATAAATTTATTATAGGTGGCGACGGTGTGGGGGGGCAGATTAGGGGTTAATAACTTTATTATAGGTGGCGACGATGTAGGGGGGCAGATTAGAGGTTAATAAGTTTAATATAGGTTGCGGCGGGGTCCGGGGAGTGGCGGTTTAGGGGTTAAACTATTTATTTAGTTGGGGGGAGGTCCCGGGATCCACAGGATAGGGGTTAATAACTTTATTATAGGTGGCGGCGGTATAGGGGGGGCAGGATAGGGGTTACTAGGTATAATGTAGGTGGCGGCGGGCTCCAGGAGCAGCGGTTTAGGGGTTAATACTTTTATAAGAGTTGCGGCGGGGTCTAGGAGCAGCGGTTTAGGGGTTAATAACTTTATTTAGTTGCGGGGGGCTCCGGGGGCGCCGGTATAGGGGGTAGAACAGTAGCTTGTCAAAAAGCCGAAGAGCAGCGAGATCGGATGAGTGATAACTCTCACAGTCCGCTGTCATCGCCCTGTACTTGGTGCGCGGCTTTTTGACAGATTTTTTGATAACTTAAGCAAAATTTTGGGAGCGGTGATTTAGGGGGTTAAACTATTTATTTAGTTGCGGCGAGGTCCGGGATCCGCAGGATAGGGGGTTAATAACTTTATTATAGGTGGCGGCGGTATAGGGGGGGCAGGATAGGGGGTTACTAGGTATAATGTAGGTGGCGGCGGTGTCCGGGAGCGCGTTTAGGGGTTAATACATTTATAAGAGTTGCAGCGGGGTCTAGGAGCAGCGGTTTAGGGGTTAATAACTTTATTGAGTTGCGGGGGGCTCCTGGGGTGCTGGTATAGGGGGTAGAACAGTGTAGTTAGTGTGGGTGCTTAGTGACAGCTTGTCAATAAAGCTGTCAAAAAGCTGAAGAGCAGCGAGATTGGATGAGTGATAACTCTCACAGTCCGCTGCTCATCTCCCCGTACTTGGTGCGTGGCTTTTTGACAGATTTTTTGATAACTTAGGTGAAATTTTGAAGGTCTGCGGCGGCGATGGTAGGCGAGCTGAGGCGGGCGTATTGGACCGGCGAAGGCAGGTAAAGTAGACACGTTGATAACTACCCCCCCTAAATGTTTTAGGATTGTAAATAAATTGTTAAATGTGAATAACTTTTGGGTATGTTTTATCAAATGTCCTGAAATTTTCAGAATATGTTTGAATCGATAGATTAATGTATTGTGAGAAGTTTGGGGGAAATTGGTTAACATCTAATTTCAATTATGTACGTTAAGCCACATTAAGCTACCCAAAAAACAAGCTTAATTTCACTCATTTGCCTTGTGGGAAACCAAAATCCATGAAACTTCTAGGATAGGCTTGGATAGTGGAAATTTTGGGTTGTGCAAAATTATGCAGCAATTGATTAACATTTGGCCACTTTTTTACTCATTAAGCCACATTAAGCTCCCAAAAAACAAGCTTAATGTCACTCATTTGCCTTGTTGGACACCAAAACTTCTAGGATAGGTTTGGAAAGTGAAAAACTGAGTTTGTGCCAAGTTTAAAGGCAATTGATTGAAGTTTTGGTGAATTTTGGTACATTAAGCTCTTTTTACATTAAGCTGCTCACAATATTTTAGGATTGTAAAACAATTGTTAAATGTGAATAACTTTTGGTATGTTTTATCAAATTTCCTGAAATTTTCAGAATATGTTTGAATAGATAGATTAATGTATTGTGAGAAGTTTGGGGGAAATTGGTTAAGATCCGAATATCCAATAAGACAGCAGGGTGATGGGTCTGGCGTTTGCTTCAAGATGGGTGCAGTAGGAAGGTTAGTAACAGGTTAATAGAACAAGTGCACTCTCATGAACAGTCTCACGATTTGCCAGGGTGCATGAATGTGGGTAATAATAGCAAAAGATAGAAGACAGTACTCTCTGGTCTTAAATAAAAAGGTTGTTTTATTTGTAGTGACGTTTCGGGGAAAGCTTCCCCTTCCTCAGACCAAAGAACAATACAAAGTGCCAAACATTTATACACATACAGACCCCTCCCCCTGTTAAAAAAAACACCAAGATTATTTGCCTAGCAACCATTACCTGGCTGGTAACCAATAAAGAAATTATCTAAAATACAGACAACACCTGTGTAGAGTGAAAATACAGCAATGCATGTAATACACTGATTGGAAACACCTGATTGTGAAAACACTTGTCTTGCTAACTATACATTGGAATTAATTACAGTTAACCTTCAACAATGGAAGCCATAGAGCAACTTAATCAAAATTGTACAGTCATATTGCAAAAAATCATTAAAAAATGAACAGAAAAACATAGTGTTCTATGCCGGTTTGGGATACTTGAAAACAACCGATAGTGAACACACTTATCTAGTTAGCTATACATTAGTATTAATTCCAGTTAACCTTCAACAATGGGTAGCCATAGAACAACTTAATCTAAATTGTACAGTCACATTGCAAAAATCATTAGAAAATGGACAGATAAACATAGTGTCCCTATGCCGGTTTGAGATACTTGAAAACAACTGATAATAAAGACACTAGTAATAATTACAGTTAACCTTCAACAATGGGTAGCCATAAAACAACTTAATCTAAGGTTGTACAGTCACATTCCAAAAATCATTAGAAAATGGACAGATAAACTAGTGTCCTATGCCAGTTTGAGATACTTGAAAAACAACTGATAATAAAGACACTAGTAATAATTACAGTTAACCTTCAACAATGGGTAGCCATAGAACAACTTAATCTAAGTTGAACAGTCACATTCCAAAAATCATTAGAAAAACGGACAGATAAATATAGTGTCCTATGGCAGTTTGAGATACTTGAAAACAACTGATAAAAAAACACTAGTAATAATTAAGGTTAACCATCAACAATGGGTAGCCATAGAACAACTTAATCTTAATTTTTACAGTCATATTGCCAAAAATCCCTTAGGCAGGAACCTAAGGGATTTACTAATGAGGGACTGATCCAGTGACGAGCTACAGCAGAGTAAGCACCAGCACCAAGAAAGGATTGTTTAAATGTCCAAGCTGTGTCACCTGCAATGCTATGATCCAGGGATCCCAGTTTCGGCATACACATACCAATGAAAGGTTCACCATCAAACATTATATGACCTGTACTACCAAGTATGTTATCTACATGCTTCACTGCAACTGGCGGATTATTTCACATTGGTAAAACCAATGATGACATCAAGAAGCGCATGGCAAACCACAGATGCGCCATTCATACTGCTTTGATAAGGGTAATAGTGACCAACCAGTGGCTAGACAGTTTCTGGAACATGGGCCACACTGTTGCTGACCTTAGATTTTACCCTGATTGACCATGCCCCCCCTCTTTCCCGTGGAGGTGACAGAGGGGAAACTACTCCTGCAAGAGAAGCTGGAATGGATATTCAAGTTGGATACTAATCCCACCTAGGGGCCTTAATATGGGCATAGACTGGCACTGTTGCATCTGAACTCCGGGGGTCACCACCTAAATTTTGATCTTATCTGGGGGTGGCCCACGCACATTTGCTACCCTCTGGCACAGGGGCTATGTTGAGGTCGTAGTTGCCTGTTGTTATTGTTATTAACATCCTTGTGGCTACTGACTTTTGTGGGTGATACAGATGTATGTGGTCTATGATTGGCACAAATGTACTATAGCCTTTTGACCCTTTGAATTGACTCTGTGTCTGTACTATGCATTCTCCCCCTCACATTATATCGATTGAAACAAGAGCAGCACACTACATATCTGCAACTTTGTGACAGAGATTAAAAACATCTTGAACAAAAAGTATCTCAAACCGGCATAGGACACTATTTTTATCTGTCCATTTTTTAAGATTTTTTGCAATATGACTGTAAAAATTAAGATTAAGTTGTTCTAATGGCTACCCATTGTTGAAGGTTAACTGTAATTTATTACTAGTGTTTTTTTATCAGTTGTTTCCAAGTATCCTCAAACTGGCATAGGACACTATAGATTATCTGTCCATTTCTAATGATTTTTGCAATGGGACTGTAACAATTTTGATTAATTTGTTCTATGGCTACCCATTGTTGAAGGTTAACTGGATATTAATAATTATGTATAGCTAACTAGATAAGTGGTTTGCACAATCAGGTGTTTTCAAGTATCTCAAATCGGCATATGACACTATTGTTTTTCTGTTCAATTTTTCAATGATTTTTTGCAATATGACCTGTACAATTTAGATTAAGTTGTTACTATGGCTACCCATTGTTGAAGGTTAACTGTAATTATTTTACTAGTGTCTTTATTATCAGTTGTTTTCAAGTATCTCAAACCGGCATAGGACACTATCGGCTAGATTTAGAGTTCTGCGTTAGCCACGTCCAAACCAGCGTCTTAAGGAGGGTCCTACACGCTGGTTTTTACCGCACCCGCTGGTATTTAGAGTCAGTCAGGAAAGGGTCTAACGCTCACTTTCCAGCTGCGACTTTTCCATACCGCAGGATCCCCTTAGCCCAATTGCATATCCTATCTTTTCAATGGGATCTTTCTAGACGGCTGGTATTTAGAGTCTTGGCTGAAGTGAGAAGTGAGCGTTAGAACTCTAACGACAAAACTCCAGCGCAAGAAAAAGTCAGAGTTAAGAGCTTTATGGGGCTAACGCCGGTTTATAAAGCTCTTAACTACTGTGCTCTAAAGTACACTAACACCCATAAACTACCTATGTACCCCTAAACCGAGGTCCCCCCCACACTCGCTGCCACTCTAATAAAAAATTTAAACCCCCTAATCTGCCGACCGCACACCGCCGCAACCTACATTATCCCTATGTACCCCCTAATTTGCCCTCCCTAACATCGCTGACACCTAACTTCAAGGTATTAGAAACCTAATCTGCCGGACCGGCACCTCACCGCTACTATAATAAATGTATTAACCCCTAAAGCTAAGTCTAACCCTAACCCTAACACCCCCCTAAGTTAAATATAATTTAAATATAACGAAATAAAATCAATCTTATTAAATAAATTAATCCTATTTAAGACTAAATACTTACCTGTAAAATAAACCCTTATATAGCTACAATATAATGAATAATTATATTGTAGCCTATTTTAGGATTATTATTTATTTTACAGGCAACTTTGTATTTATTTTTAACCAGGTACAATAGCTATTAAATAGTTAATAAACTATTTAATAGCTACCTAGTTAAAATAATTACAAAATTACCTGTAAAATAAATCCTAACCTAAGTTACAATGGAAACCTAACACTACACTATCAATAAATGAATTAAATAAACTACCTACAATTATCTACAATTAAGTCAACTAAACTAAATTACAACACCCCCCACTAAATTACAAAAAATAAAAAGATTACAAGATTTTAAAACTAATTACACCTACTCTAAGACCCCTAAAAAAATAACAAAGCCCACCCAAAATAAAAAAATGCCCTACCCTATTCTAAAATAAAAAGTTTACAGCTCTTTTTACCTTACCAGCCCTTAAAAGGGCCTTTGCGGGCATGCCCCAAAGTTAACGGCTCTTTTGCATTTAAAAAAACCATACAATACCCCCCCAACATTACAACCCACCACCCACATACCCCTAATCTAACCCAAACCTCCCTTAAAAAACCTAACATAAGCCCTGAAGATCTCCCTACCTTATCTTCACCACGCCGGGTATCACCGATTCCGTCCAGAAGAGGGTCAGAAGTCTTCATCCTATCCGGCAAGAAGAGGTCCAGAAGAGGCTCCGAAGTCTTCATCCTATCCGGCAAGAAGAGGACATCCGGACCGGCGTCTTCTATCTTCATCCATCCGGCGCGGAGCGGGACCCATCTTGTAGCAAGCGCCGACGCAGATCCATTCCTCTTCTTCCGGTGACTCCCGACGAATGATGGGTCCTTTAAGGGACGTCATCCAAGATGGTTTCCCTCGAATTCCGATTGGCTGATAGGATTCTATCAGCCCAATCGGAATTAAGGTAGGAAAATCTGATTGGCTGATTGAATCAGCCAATCAGATTCAAGTTCAATCCGATTGGCTGATCCAATCAGCCAATCAGATTGAGCCTCGCATTCTAGTTGGCTGTTCCGATCAGCCAATAGAATGCGAGGCTCAATCTGATTGGCTGATTGGATTTAAAGCAAACCAGCAAACTCTAAACTTTTTCTGTGAAGCTTAAGGCTTATATCAAAGGTGGCGGCATCTGCGCCTAATCTATATCCTATTACCTAACACTAACATACGGCCAGATTACGAGTTTTGCGTTAGAAGGGGGTGCGTTAGCTACGTGTTTTTTTTTTAAAACGCACACTGAAATCTGAAAAGCACGCATTTTTCACCTAAAACTCGATCTCGCGAGAAATACGCACTGCTCGGTCATGTTACCTATACCACACACAATGTATAACAAAAACACACTGCAAATGTAATAACACCAATCACAAAACATAGCACACGCATTGCGCATTCACAAGTGGGAAAAATCAAGCATTACACTAAACGAGGATACACATATACCTTACGATCCGGAAACACGGAACAAAACAACACAAAAAAAAAATGCACACTCTTACACAAGAAAAACACTCGCATTCAATATTACGGAATATTAGGATAAACAAAGATTTACAACACTTCACAAATACGACACCATCACAAATCAACATTTACATTTACACATAATACTTTTGGACAATGTTATTGGAAAACGATCACATGACATCATCACATTCTACACATTCCACAAATACTAAATCAATATGAGCATGCACAAATTCACACAACTAAGGACACATGGCACACATACTAATTAAACAACAAAGCACACCCTGAATCACAATTTACAAGGCAAACCGATACATCATTAAACATTTACACAGGGTAAATAAGCATGCTACAAGCATGGCTTCTTTGACTGTGTTGATGGTGGGTTTTTGGAGATTAGAGAGAGATTTAGTGCCTTATTGTGAGAGTTAGTGTGAGTTAGTGTTATTGTGAGAGTTAGTGTTAGTGTGAGAGTTAGTGTGAGTTCGTGTATTGTGAGAGTTAGTGTTAGTGTGAGGAGAGTGAGTAGTGTTATTGTGAGTAAGTTAGTGGTAGCGGTGAGTTAGTGGTAACGTGAGTTAGTGCAGAAGGTGAGTTAGTGGTATGTGTGAGTTAGTTAGTTGTAGTGTGAGATAGTAAGAGAGTGGTAGTGAGCGAGAGTTGGTTTGGGGTGAGTGTGCTAGGCTTTTTCTGTATACTTAACAGCTTTACACGCAAAACAGCATTCAATACAACATACACTTATCAAGTAACACTAACATACACTCCATACCCCATCCCCTTCACACTACACTCCATACCCCCGTTCCCTGTAATCCCATTCCCTGTAATCCCATACCCCATTCCCTGTAACTCCAGAACCTCATTCTCCTGTAATCCCATACCCCATTTCCTTTAAGCCTATACCCCAATTCCTTTTAAGCCCCATACCTATCCCATAGTTACATTTTGTGTACATATCCTCATTTTAGTCTTCTTATATATTTTGTTTGCTAAATTACTCCTTACCCTCTTATTTTCATCCCTTCACACTTTGAACACTTTTTTTGCCATTTTTGATATTTATTTTGACCCCCTTTCATTTGGACACATCAATTTTTGTTGGAGTATGTTGGGAGGGTGGGATAAAGGGCAGATTAGCCCGGAACTAGTAGAGTTCCTTAGGAATCAGTTTAGGGAAGAGATGGAAGAGGAGGGCAGGCAGGAGCTTAGTCAGGAAAGGGGGAGGGGGGAGAGGGAGGGGGAGAGGAGAGGAACAGGGCAGGAAGGGGGGCAGGAAGTGGGGGAGGAAGCGGTGGGTGGACCCAGCCACTTGGTTCAAGATGAACAAGTGGCTGGCCCAGTGGGCGGAATAGAGTAGAGCTTCACAGTCCGGGAAACAGAGGACACCATCACAGGGGAAGGCCAAGCTGACTAGGGAGGCGAGGTATACTATGGAGGAGAAGGAGGCCCTCGTAGAGTCTTATATGCCAAGGGCTAAGAGGCTGCAGGCTCAGAAGGCCACCACCGAGGGAGATGAGGAAGCTCTGGCTTGAGATCAGGGATGCAGTTAATGCAGTGGGGGCCATAACAGGGATGTCAAATCCATTAAACATCACTACCCGGGACTGCAAAAAGAGCTGAAAAAAAATTATCGAGGGATTACAATACGCAACAGGGACCGGTGGCAGGCCTCCAATGACCGTGGAGTATACCAGATGGGAGGAAATGTTGCGTCCCAGCATCTCCGAGGTGGCCATAGTCGGGATCGGAGGAGTCGATACCGGGAACCTGCCACTCTCATCTGACGGTAAGCTCATTTAATAAGCTCTTAACATAAAAAATAAACAATGTATTTCAGGATATGATTAATGCTATTACGCTTTTTAACACATTATTACGTAAACGCATTCACAATTACCTTGCGATTACATTAGTATCTAGGCTACAGGTTAGGTGTTCATTTAAACAGACTAAAAACAAAAACATTCAGATTGACAAAATAGATATCAGAAACACGGTTTGGAAAATGTGAAAATCGTATTGATTGTTGCATTTCAAAGTGGATTAATGAGGCTGCATTTGTTATTCTATTGTAAGCAAAAGCATTTACATCTTTTATTTGGAACTATGCTAATATATACATTTATTTCTTTTTACAATATACAGAGTCCTGGGAGGGAGGCAGCACACCAACTACAGGCTCCTCCTTCATCCAGGGTATGAGAGTGGTGGGGATGAATTGCCACCCTCGGGGAGACATGGAAGACATCCCTCTATACTCAGAAAGAAGAAGCCCCCACTGCAGAAGAGGTCCCTGCACCAGCAGCCCCTCTTGCACCAGGGCAGCCCACCCTGCACCAGCAGCCCGCCCGCACCAGCAGTACCTCAGGAGGAGATAGCCGAGGTGCAGGTATTGCTGGATTTTCAAGAACAGATGCGTGCCTCCCGGAGGGAAATATTCAAAATCGAATCCAGATGTCAGAAGATCTTCGTGCCATTCGAGAAGGCCAAAGAGAAATTATACAAAGACAAAACCAGATGGTGCAGATTCTCCAAGATCTATTTCAGTTCCTCCGGGAGGCGCATGCTGGGCCATCTGCTGCTGGGCCATCTGAACCTGAGCCATCTGAACCTGGGCATCTGCTCCTGGTACTCCTCAATCTCCTCCTCAGCCTGGTCATCCCAGTACTCCCTCCTTCCCCTCTTCCCCAAACATCTCCGATGAGAACTTGTCGGAGGGGCAGTTGCCCCCCCCCCCCCAGAGCCTCAGTCTCGTGGGAAAAGGGAAGGAAGAGGAAATAATTATTTTTTGGTATATATATATATTTTTTTTTTTGTTTATTTAATGTGTTACTGTATGTAATGTGTTAGGTATGTGATGATGTGGTCTTCTTACACTTGTGGACCACACTCTGCTATAATCTGCTTCTATGGGACCGGGTCCATAAGGCAGATTGTTTGCAGAGTGTGGGTTACAAGTGTGTGGACACCACATCATCACATACCTATCCTTGTTCATTACATTGATTGGTTTCTGTGATGTGATGTTTCCCTAATCTCAAACAAAATGACCATTACAATTATACATGATGGCATATTACTGTTTGAATGCCAATAACACAGCTTAAAGGGACAATCAGAACATTATTGCTGTTTACAAAGAAAACACTGTATTATGCATTATCAAGTTTGACAAAAAAACACTAACACCTAGATTTAGAGTTTTGCGTTAGAAGGGGTGCGTTAGCTATGCGTGTTTTTTTCCCCCCCGCACCTTTTAAATAAGGCTGGTATTAAGAGTTCTTCTGAAGGGCTGCGTTAGGCCCCAAAAAGGGGAGCGTACAGGCATATTTACTGCCACTTCCAATCTCAATTACCAGGGTTGCTTACGGAAGCTTCAAAAACGTGCTTGTGCATGATTCCCCCATAGGAAACAATGGGGCAGTTTGAGCTGAAAAAAAAACATAACACCTGCAAAAAGTAAGCAGCGTTCAGCTCCCTAACGCAGCCCCATTGTTTCCCTATGGGAAACACTTCCTAAGTCTCAACCTAACACGCCTAACATGAACCCCGAGTCTAAGCACCCCCCCTAACCTTACACTTATTAACCCCTACTCTGCCACCCCGCTATCGCCTGACCCCCTGCATTACACTTTTAACCCCTAATCTGCCGCTCCGGACACCGCCGCCACCTACATTATAGCTATGTACCCCTAATCTGCTGCCCTTAACATCGCTGAAACCCTATATTATATTTATTAACCCCTAAATCTGCCGCCCCAAGTGTCGCCACTACCTTAACTACACTTATTAACCCCTAATCTGCCGAGCGGACCTCGCCGCTGCTCTAATAAATATATTAACCCCTAAAGCTAAGTCTAACCCTAACCCTAACACCCCCCTAAGCTAAATATAATTTAAATCTAACGAAATAAAATAAATCTTATTAAATAAATTAATCCTATTTAAAGCTAAATACTTATCTGTAAAATAAACCCTAAAATAGCTACAATATAACTAATAATTATATTGTAGCTATTTTAGGATTTATATTTATTTTACAGGCAACTTTGTATTTATTTTTAACCAGGTACAATAGCTATTAAATAGTTAATAACTATTTAATAGCTACCTAGTTAAAATAATTACAAAATTACCTGTAAAATAAATCCTAACATAAGTTACAATTAAATCCTAACACTACACTATCAATAAATTAATTAAACTACCTACAATTATCTACAATTAAATCAACTAAACTAAATTACAAAAAAAACAAACACTAAATTACAAAAAAGAAACACTAAATTAAAAAAAATTAAAAAAGATTACAAGAATTTTAAACTAATTACACCTACTCTAAGCCCCCTAAAAAAATAACAAAGCCCCCAAAATAAAAAAATGCCCTACCCTATTCTAAAATAAAAAGTTAACAGCTCTTTTACCTTACCTTTATTTTGGGGGGCTTTGTTATTTTATTAGGAGGCTTAGATTAGGTGTAAGTAGCTTAAAATTGTTGTAATATTTTTGAAATGTTTGTAACTTATTTTTTTTATTTTTTGTAACTTAGTTTATTTAATTGAATTTAATTGTAGTTATTTGTAGCTAATTTATTTAGCTAATTTAATGATAGTGTAGTGTTAGGTTTAATTGCAACTTAGGTTAGGATTTATTTTACAGGTCATTTTGTATTTCTTTTAGCTAGGTAGTTATTAAATAGTTAATAACTATTTAATAACTATTCTAACTAGCTAAAATAAATACAAAGTTACCTGTAAACTAAATATAAATCCTACAATAGCTACAATGTAATTATTAATTACATTGTAGCTATTTTTAGGCCTAGATTTAGAGTTGGGCGGTCAGCCCGTCAAAAACCAGCGTTAGAGGGTCCTATTGCTGGTTTTTACCGCCCGCTGGGTATTTGGAGTCAGTCAGGAAAGGGTCTAACGCTCACCTTGCAGCCATGACTTTTCCATACCGCAGATCCCCCTACGCCATTTGCATATCCTATCTTTTCAATGGGATTTTTCTAACGCCGGTATTTAGAGTCATGGCTGAAGTGAGCGTTAGAAATCTAACGACAAAACTCCAGCCACCCCCCGCCCCAGAAAAAGTCAGTAGTTAAGAGCTTCTGGCTAACGCCGGTTTATAAGCTCTTAACTGCTGTGCTCTAAAGTACACTAACCACCCATAAACTACCTATGTACCCCTAAACGAGGTCCCCCCACATCGCCGCCACTCTATTCAAATTTTTTAACCCCTAATCTGCCGCTCCCGTACACCGCTGCCAGCTACGTTATCCCTATGTACCCCTAATCTGATGGCCCCTAACATCGCCGACCCCTATTATATTTATTAACCCCTAATCTGGCTATCGCTGACCCCTGCATATTATTTTTAACCCCTAATCTGCCGCTCCGTACACCCCCGCCAGCTACATTATCCCTATGTACCCCTAATCTGCTGCCCCTAACACCGCCGACCCCTATATTATATTTATTAACCCCTAATCTGCTGCCCCCAACGTCGCCTCCACCTACCTACAATTATTAACCCCTAATCTGCCAACCGGATCTCACCGCTACTATAATAAATGTATTAACCCCTAAAGCTAAATCTAACCCTAACCCTAACACCCCCCTAAGTTAAATATAATTTAAATCTAACGAAATAAATTAACTCTTATTAAATAAATTATTCCTATTTAAAGCTAAATACTTACCTGTAAAATAAACCCTAATATAGCTACAATATAAATAATAATTATATTGTAGCTATTTTAGGATTCATATTTATTTTACAGGCAACTTTGTAATTATTTTAACCAGGTACAATAGCTATTAAATAGTTAATAACTATTAAATAGTTACCTAGTTAAAATAATTACAAAATTACCTGTAAAATAAATCCTAACCTATGTTACAATTAAACCTAACACTACACTATCAATAAATTAATTAAATACAATACCTACAATTATCTACAATTAAACCTAACACTACACTATCAATAAATAAATTAAATAAACTACCTACAATTATCTACAATTAAACCTAACACTACACTATCAATAAATTAATTAAATACAATATCTACAAATTAATACAATGAAATTAAATAACTAAAGTACAAAAAATAAAAAAGAACTAAGTTACAAAAAATAAAAAAATATTTACAAACATTAGAAAAATATTACAACAATTTTAAACTAATTACACCTACTCTAAGCCCCCTAATAAAATAACAAAGACCCCCAAAATAAAAAAATGCCCTACCCTATTCTAAATTAAAAAAGTTCAAAGCTCTTTTACCTTACTAGCCCTGAAAAGGGCCCTTTGCGGGGCATGCCCCAAAGAATTCAGCTCTTTTGCCTGTAAAAAAAAACACATACAATACCCCCCCAACATTACAACCCACCACCCACATACCCCTAATCTAACCCAAACCCCCTTAAATAAACCTAACACTAAGCCCCTGAAGATCTTCCTACCTTATCTTCACCTCGCCGGGTATCACACCGATCCGTCCTGGCTCCGATGTCTTGATCCAAGCCCAAGCGGCGGGCTGAAGATGTTCATGATCCGGCTGAAGTCTTCATCCAAGCGGGAGCTGAAGAGGTCCATGATCCAGCTTAAGTCTTCTATCAACGGCATCTTCAATCTTCTTTCTTTCCGGAGCCATCATCTTCCAGCCGACGCGGATCCATCCTCTTCTACCGACGCCTACTCGCCGAATGACGGTTCCTTTAAATGACGTCATCCAAGATGGCATCCATCGAATTCCGATTGGCTGATAGGATTCTATCAGCCAATCGGAATTAAGGTAGGAAAATTCTGATTGGCTGATGGAATCAGCCAATCAGAATCAAATTCTATCCGATTGGCTGATACCCGGCGAGGTGAAGATAAGGTAGGAAGATCTTCAGGGGCTTATTGTTAGGTTTATTTAAGGGGGGTTTGGGTTAGATTAGGGGTATGTGGGTGGTGGGTTGTAATGTTGGGGGGGGGGTATTGTATGTGAGTTTTTTTACAGGCAAAAGAGCTGAATTCTTTGGGACATGCCCCGCAAAGGGCTCTTTTCAGGGCTGGTAAGGTAAAAGAGCTTTGAACTTTTTTAATTTAGAATAGGGTAGGGCCTTTTTTTATTTTGGGGGTCTTTGTTATTTTATTAGGGGGCTTAGAGTAGGTGTAATTAGTTTAAAATTGTTGTAATATTTTTCTAATGTTTGTAAATATTTTTTTATTTTTTGTAACTTAGTTCTTTTTTATTTTTGTACTTTAGTTAGTTTATTTCATTGTATTTATTTGTAGATATTGTATTTAATTAATTTATTGATAGTGTAGTGTTAGGTTTAATTGTAGATAATTGTAGGTATTTTATTTAATTTATTTATTGATAGTGTAGTGTTAGGTATAATTGTAGATAATTGTAGGTATTGTATTTAATTTATTTATTGATAGTGTAGTGTTAGGTTTAATTGTAACTTAGGTTAGGATTTATTTTACAGGTAATTTTGTAATTATTTTAACTAGGTAACTATTAAATAGTTATTAACTATTTAATAGCTATTGTACCTGGTTAAAATAAATACAAAGTTGCCTGTAAAATAAATATTAATCCTAAAATAGCTACAATATAATTATAATTTATATTGTAGCTATATTAGGGTTTATTTTACAGGTAAGTATTTAGCTTTAAATAGGAATCATTTATTTAATAAGAGTTAATTTATTTCGTTAGATTTAAATTATATTTAACTTAGGGGGGTGTTAGGGTTAGGGTTAGACTTAGCTTTAGGGGTTAATACATTTATTATAGTAGCGGTGAGCTCCGGTTGGCAGATTAGAGGTTAATTATTGTAGGTAGATGGCGGCGACGTTGTGGGGGGCAGATTAGGGGTTAATAAATATAATATAGGGGTCGGCGGTGTTAGGGGCAGCAGATTAGGGGTACATAACTATAATGTATGTTGCGGCGGTGTACGGAGCGGCAGATTAGGGGTTAATAATAATATGCAGGTGTCAGCGATAGCGGGGGCGGCAGATTAGGGGTTAATAAATATAACATAGTGTGTCGGCGATGTTAGGGGTACATAGGGGAATAACGTAGCTGGCGGCGGTGTACGGAGCGGCAGATTAGGGGTAATAATAATATGCAGGGGGTCAGCGATAGCGGGGGGTGGCAGATTAGGGGTTAATAAGTGTAAGGTTAGGGGGTGTTTAGACTCGGGGTACATGTTAGGGTGTTAGGTGCAGACGTAGGAAGTGTTTCCCCATAGGAAACAATGTAGCTGCGTTAGGAGCTGAACGCTGCTTTTTTTGCAGGTGTTAGGTTTTTTTTCAGCTCAAACAGCCCCATTGTTTCCTATGGGGGGAATCGTTGCACGAGCAACGTTTTTGAAGCATGGCCGCGTCCGTCGAGCACCGCTGGTATGCGAGAGTTGCAGTGGCGGTAAATATGCATATACGCTCCCTTTTTGGAGCCTAACGCAGCCCTTCTGTGAACTCTAAATACCAGCGGTATTAAAAGGGTGCGGGAGAAAAAATAGCACGCGTAGCTAACACACCCCTTTGGCCGCAGAACTCTAATGCTAGCCGTGCGGGTTTATTTTACAGGTAAGTAGTATAGTTTTAAATAGGAATAATTTATTAAAGTATAGTGTAAGTGTTAGGTGTAATTGTAACTTAGGCTAGTTTTTATTTTACAGGTTAAATTTCTCTTTATTTTAACTAGGTAGCTATTAAATAGGTTAATAACTATTTAATAAGCTATTGTACCTAGTTAAAATAAATTGAAAGTTGCCTGTAAAATAAAAATAAATCCTAAGATAGCTACAATATAATTATTATTTATATTGTAGCTATATTAGGGTTTATTTTAAAGGTAAGTTTTTAGTTTTAAATAGGAATAATTTAGTTAATAAGAGAAATATTTATTTAGATTTATTTAATTATATTTAAGTTAGGGGGGTGTTAGGGTTAGTGTTAGACTTATGTTTAGGGTAATAAATTTATTACAGTGGCGGCGGTGTAGGGGGGGGTCAGGATAGGGGTTAATAAATTTAGTATAGGTGGCGACGGTGTAGGGGGGGCAGATTAGGGGTTAATAAGTTTAAGATAGGTTTATGGCGGGGTCCGAGAGCAGCGGTTTAGGGGTTAAGCTATTTATTTAGTTGCGGCGAGGTCCGGGATCCACAGGATAGGGGTTTAATAAATTTATTATTAGGTGGCGGCGGGATACGGGGGGGCAGGATAGGGGTTACTAGGTATAATGTAGGTGCGGTGGGCTCCAGGAGCATGCGGTTTAGGGGTTAATACTTTTATAAGAGTTGTTGCGGCGGGGTCTAGGGAGCAGCGGTTTAGGGGTTAATAACTTTATTTAGGTTGCGGGGGGCTCCGGGGGCGCTGGTATAGGGGGTAGAACAGTATAGTTAGTGTGGGTGCTTAGTGACAGCTTGTCAAAAAGCCGAAGAGCAGCGAGATCGGATGAGTGATAACTCTCACAGTCCGCTGTCATACGCCCTGTACTTGGTGCGCGGCTTTTTGACAGGATTTTTTGATAACTTAAGCAAATTTTTTCAGGTCTGCGGCGGCAATGAATAGGCGAGCGTAGGCGGGCGTATTGGACCGGCGAAGGCAGGTAAAGTGACACATTGATAACTAGAGGCCTAAGAGTTCACCATCTTTATGTTAAGCTTGAGAAATGTGTTTTCCATACCAATGATATTTAATTCTTATCAGGTCCAAGTGGCATACAAATGGAAGAAAACAAAGTTAACACCGTAAAAACTGGTCTCTGCCCACGAAACAGGAAAGATCTCAAACGATTCCTGCGATTCGCAAAGTAACTACAGGAAAATCATTAAGAGTTTCTCTAAAATCGCTAAACCCAGACTCACTAGTTCCTCAACACCTTTCCACGGTAATTCTGATGCAACAACAACTTTCAATAAACTTAAAGAAAAATTTACTACAGCCCCAATACTTCACTTCCCAGATACAAAGTTACAGTATACCTTGGAGGTAGATTCCTCAGATTATGCTTTAGGGGCAGTGCTTTCACAGCATACTACACCCTCTGATCCATGGGCCTGCTACTTATCAATCCGTCTACTTTCCTGCATTCGCCGGGGCACCAATACGCTCGCCTAAGATCGCCTAACACCGCTGCCGCGGACCTGAATACGTTCTTCAAATTATCAAGTAAGCTGTCAAAAAGCCTGTGCACCAAGTACGGAGCGATGAGCAGCGGACTGTTGTTAACTAATAGTCATCGATCTCGCTGCTCTTCGGCTTATTCGCAGCTTTCTTGGTACCCTGTCACTAACCACCCACACTATACTAAACTGTTTTACCCCCTATGGATTGAGTCTTGATCCCAAAAGGATCAGGACTGGAAAGTGTGCACTTTTACAGCACTTTCGTCCTGAATTAAATGAGTTGTAAACTCACGTTTGAACCAAAGGATTCTAATCGAAAAAATTAAAACATAACTTTTATTTCAACAACCTGTGTATATAAAATCATTGTGTGTGTGTGTGCACTTTAAAAACACATAGGAACTTGATTGGAAATACTAATTACTTTTGGGTTAAGCTACCTTAATTGTAAGAAATTTAATTGTAAGGAATATAAAGGGCGGCCTCATTAGGGGTCCACTGAAATACTGTGGATGATGTGGGCAGAAATTACTGACGGTTTGGATCAGTAGATGTTATTGGTTATACTTTGACACTTTTCACAAAGCAGCATGGATATTAGATTGTAATGACTATTGTACCAATAGGATGTCAGAATATGCAGAATTCAAGGCTGCTGGTCTTTATTAAGTCTTTATCGAATGTACCTTCAATACAAAATCCTGGGGATACCAGAATAGTTGTCTTTTGTATTCTTGGTAGTAATTTTCAGAGTGTTCACGTTATTGTAAAGCACTGAATTGCGTAAGTTTAGACTTTAGTATATATTCTGGTTTAATGGATATGTATAGTTTTAAGTTTAGTAGCTGGTTTGAGCAAACTTCCACGTACAGCCTTATTTAGCCTATTGGAATATGGTCAATCCCACGGGGTGTCTGGCAATCAAGCTTATTATGGCATTAGAAATACCAAACTAACGGCTAGATTTAGAGTTTGGCGGTAGATGGGGTGCGTTAGCTACGTGTGTTATGTCTAACGCACGGCATTGTTTGACTCCGGTATTTAGGAGTTTATAAACAACCTTCTAACGATACTTCTAACGAGTGTAGTGCACACGCGGATCCTGCACGCGTTAGAACAGTCTCCCATTAGAGATCAATGGAAATGCAAAACAAACAAGCTTTTTCATCTAACACTCGGTCTCGCGAGAAATACGCACAGCTCGGTCATATGACGCATACCACATCCTGCACAACAATAACACACGCAAAAGTCACAACAACAATCACTAAACAAAGCACACAAGCATTACACATTCGAAGTCGGGGGGAATTTTATTTTAATAAAATACACGGAATACGCATATACTTTAAGATGCGGGAAATACGCAAAATAACACAAGAATAATTTAAAAAATACATAACTAGCAAAATACTCGCATTCAATATCACTATATATTAGGACACACATACATATACAACACTTCACTAATACCACACCATCGCAAATTCACATTTAAACATAATACTATTGGACAATGTTATAGAAAACGACCACTATGACATCATCGCATTCCTACACATTCCACAAATACCTAACTCAACAATGAGCATGCGGCACATTCACACACCTAATACACATTGCACAAATACTAATGCAAATATATGCACACCTGAACACAATTTACAACGCAAATAGGTACATCATTAAACATTTACACAGGGTATATAAGCAACACACAAGCATGGCTTCTTTGGCTGTGTTGATGGTGGGTCTTTGGAGATTGGAGGGTTTAAGATTAGAGAGTTTGTGCATTATTGTGAGTGAGTTAGTGTTAGAGAGTCAGTTGTTAGTGTTATCGTGAGTGAGTGAGTTGAGTGGGAGTTAGTGGTAGTGGGAGAGAGTCAGTTAGTGGTAGTGGGAGTTAGTGAGAGTTAGTGTAGGTGTGAGTTAGTGAGAGTTAGTAGTAGTGTGAGTTAGTGAGAATTAGTAGTAGTGTGAGTTAGTGAGAATTAGTAGTAGTGTGAGTTAGTGAGATGTAGTAGTAGGTGTGAGTTAGCGAGCAAGTGCTTTTTCTGTACACTTAACACATTTACACGCAAACACATTCAATACATACATACACTTATCAATAACACTACATACACTCATACCCCATACCCTCTCATACTACACTCCATACCCCATTCCCCTGTAACTCCCATTCCTGTAATCCCATTTACTCTTATCCCATAACCCCATCCCATCCCCTAGTTACATTTAGTTTACATATCCTCCTTTTTGTCTTCTTCTTCATTTTGTTCAATGTAAATACTCCTTACCCTCTTTTATTATATCCCTTTCACACTTTCAGCACTTTTTTCGTCTTTTTAGTTCTTTATTTTGACCCCCTTTCATTGATCACACTCACTATTTGGGTTGCTTAGTTGGGGTTTAGTTTTAGGGAAGAGATGGAGGGCAGGCAGGGGGAGAGGTAGAGGGGGGAGGAGAGGGAGGGGGTTGTTGGGGGGAGAGGAACAGGGCAGGAGGGGGGCAGGAAGGGGGGCAGGAAGCGGGGGTGGAAGCAGTGGGTGGACCCAGCCACTTGGTTCAAGATGGAACAATTGGCTGGGCCCAGTGGCGGACAGAGTAGGGCTTCACACTCCGGGAAACAGAGGGCATCGTCACAGGGGAAGGCCAAGGCGACTAGGGAGGCGAGGTTTTCGATGGAGGAGAAGGAGGCCCTCGTAGAAGCCTATATGGCCAGGTATAGGAGGCTGCAGCATCAGAAGACCACCCTGACTGAGAAGAGGAAGCTCTGGCAGGAGATAAGGAATGCAGTCAATTCAGTGGGTGGCCGGAACAGAGACTCTATAAAACATCGATATCGGGACTGCAAAATGGATCTCAAGAAAAAGTTAAGCCTGGAAGCCCGACATGCCGCAGGAACCGGTGGCAGCCCTGCACTGGAAATCGAGTACTGCCGATGGGAGGAAATGTTGCGTCCCAGCATCTCCGAGGTGGATATATTCGGTATCGGAGGAATTGATACCGGGAACCTGCAATTCTCATCTGACGGTAAGCTCATTTAAGAATAAACTAACATACAAATGTATTTCAAAGGACACTATACGCAAACCTTTACTTTCATGATTGAGGTAGAGAATACAATTTTAAAAAACATTCCAATTTTCTTATATTACCTAATTTGAATCATTCTTTAGATATCTTTAATGAAGAAGATAGCCAAGCACACGGTAAACCATCACAGGGAGGCAGCTATATTCAGCTAACAATCAGCAGCTTCTAAGCATATTTAGATATGCTTTTCAGCCAAGAATATCCAGAGAATGAAGCTAATTAGATAAGAAAAGTACATAGAAAGTTGAATTATAATTGTAGTGTTTACTAAATCATGAAAGATAAAACATTGGGTTTCATGCCTTTAGGATCAGATTAATGCTATTACACGCATTCACAATTTACTTGCGGTTACATCAGTATCTAGGCTATAGGTTAGGTGTGCATTTAAACAGACTGAAAACAAACGCTAAAACATTCAGATTGACCACAGATATAACAAACACGGTTTAGAAAATGCGGAAATCGTATTGATTGTTAGATTTCAAAGTGGATTAATGAGGCTGCATTTGTAATTGTATCGTAAGCTAAGTCATTTAAAGCTTTATTTGGAAATATGCTAATATATACATTTATTTCTTTTTCAAATATACAGAATCTGGGGAGGAGGCAGCACAGCAAATACCGGCTCCTCCTTTACCCCGGGATGAGAGTGGTGGGGATGAAGTATCCACCTCGGAGGGAAGAGGCCCCCCATGACGAAGAGGCCCCCCATGACGAAGAGCCCCCCATGACGAAGAGGCCACGGAAGCAGAGGAA
Source organism: Bombina bombina (assembly GCF_027579735.1). Classification (NCBI taxonomy): domain Eukaryota; kingdom Metazoa; phylum Chordata; class Amphibia; order Anura; family Bombinatoridae; genus Bombina; species Bombina bombina. Next base: position 388,112,246 of record NC_069501.1, read on the forward strand.
GAGGCCACGGAAGCAGAGGAGGAGGCCGCAGAACCAGAGGCCCCTCAAGGACCCGCACCTCGCCGTGCACGGGCACCCCGCCGTGCACGGGTACCCCGCCAAGCACAACAAGAGGAAATAGCGGAGGTGCGGGTTCTACTAGACTACATAGACCAGATGCGTAACTCCCGGATACAAAATATGGAAGGCGGAACTAGAATTCTTGCAGGACAAAACCAAATAATTGAAGGCCAAAACAAAATAATAAACATACTTACTCGAATAGAAGAAGGGCAAAACAGAACCTTTAATCTACACCAAGAGATGTTATAATTTTTTACGGGAGGGCCATGCTGGTCTGCCTCCTGGTCCGCCTCCTGCCTGCCGGGCCTCCTGCTGCCGGGCCTCCTGCTGCCGGGCCTCCTGCTGCCGGGCCTCCTGCTCCTGCCGGGCCTCCTGCTGCCGGGCCATCTTCTCCTGCCGGGTCTCCTGCTGCTGCCGGGCCATCTTCTCCTCTGGGGCCTCCTGCTGCCGGGGCCATCTTCTCCTGCCGGGCCTCCTGCTGCCGGGCCATCTTCTCCTGCTGGGCCTCCTGCTGCCGGGCCATCTTCTCCTGCCGGGCCTCCTGCTGCCGGGGCCATCTTCTCCTGCCGGGCCATCTTCTCCTGCCGGGCCAGCTTCTCCTGCCGGGCCATCTCCTCCTCCTCACCTTGGTCGTGCCCAGTACTCTTCCTTCCACTCTTCCCACAACATATCCAATGAGAACTCGTCGGAGTCGGCAGTTGACCCTCCAGAGCCTCAGCCCCGTGGGAAGAGGGGAAGGAAGAGGAAGTAAGTATTCCCTTTCATGTTTAATGTTATTTTTATTTAATGTGTAATGGATAGGTATGTAAATGATGTGGTTTTCATACACTTGTGGACCACACTCTGTATATAATCGACTTCTATGGGATCAGGTCCATGGAGGCAGATTGTTTGCAGAGTGTGGGTTATAAGTGTGTGAAAACCACATCACATACCTATCCTTGTTCATGATATTGATTGGTTTCTGTGATGTGATGTCCAAACTGTTTCCCGAATCGCTAACAAAATTACCATTACAATTATCCATGATGGCATATTACTGTTTGAATGTCAATAACACAGCTTAAAGGGACATTAAAAAAAATTATTGATTACAAAGAATGCACTGTATTATGCATTATCAAGCTGGAAAAAACAAAACATGGAGAAATACGTGTGACTTATGTGCTTACCCTTGGATCTATGACAATGAAAAAATGACCACTTATTTGTTGTTCTGAGCATAACAACATTTTAGACATCAATGATCAATACATGGTAAATAATATGCTGTATGAGCACAAGGTTTTAGATATATAAATGCTATCCAAATGCCCTCTAGTGGTCAAATTGCATAATGATTAAATGCACTCTTCAAGCTCTAAGAAATGAGCACACAAACCTCATAGGTGTTAGCTAGCAAATTAAAATAAACACAGACAAATGATTAATTGGTGAGAAAAACTTTGATATCATTGAAATTACAAAATTGACTTTTATAATAATGCAAAACATGATTTTGTTTTATAAACTGTCCCTTTAACCAAAATTACATATGCTAACATATATTTGCAGATTGTTGGTATATCTACATGTACTTGTTCAAACATAAAATATTGAAAAAAGATTTATATGACGTTGTTAAATAAAGTCTATTTTCTTAAAGAGACATTATTGTGTTCATTTATTTTTATAAAGACATTTGTTTTAACAATGAATATGGTTTAAAGTCCTTTTAGGAGTGGGGGGGTGAAAATATGCTAACAATAATATATTTGGAGATTAACCAATGAGGAACTCATACATGATACAAAAATCAACATTTTGCATTAAAGGGACAGTATACTATCTTTTTAACAGAACTGTATATAATAGACACTACTAGAAACAAACAAGATTAACATATACTGATATCAATATTACAAAGCTTTAAACACTTTCAAAGAAAATCGGGTTAGCTCTCTTGAAAATATAGATGAACCCCCATTACAACCGTAAAAACAAGACAATACCCCATCATTAACATATGAAAAGACCCTTTACACAAACAGGAGAAAGCTGGAGATGGTACTCACATGAACTTTGAGGCTTGGCGAGGAGTCTGAAAATTACTTACATTTTATTTGAACAGAACCAAAATGAGACGTGTATTTGGAAAACAATATACTATCTAACTAGAGACCAAATAAAATATTTTGATTTATAATGTGAGTGTCTAATGAACCTTTAATAAAATATAGACGAAATTACATTTAGAAGAAGTCTGCATCATATATTTAGCATATGATAAAGATAAATGCATATTGATTACTTTATTCTAACACAATAGCGCATATTTATGAATTAGATATCTTTAACATTAAACACAACAGTCATTTTTTCATAAAAAGGAACATATTGTTGACAAACATATTAAACAACATGGACTATAGAGATTTGCACTTGCCTCGAAATATCTTATGCATGAAAACATTTTGCTTTCGTTCGTTTATTCAACCAGACATCCAGCAAAAGAGAATGTGGTGGTCTTTATCAGCTATGGGTCAACAATGTAACATGATGCAAAAAATCCATATTCGCCATGGTTTTTAAACCTGTCTTCTCATTCACAAACGTGTGTAACGTGCACAAACAAATATTGCGGGAATACGTAATACAATCTGACGTTTTTTTACCTTTGCATGTGACGTCTTAATTAACATGGCGCTTCTTGATCGCGTAAGAACGCAAACCAAAAAAAGGCGCATCCTTGATTGCGTAAGAACGCAACCCAAAAAAAGGCGCATCCTTGATCGCGTAAGAATGCAAACCAAAAAAAAAGAAGCGCATCCTTGATCGCGTAAAACGCAAACCAAAAAAAGGCGCATCCTTGATCGTGTAAGACGCAAACCAAAAAAAGGTGCATCCTTTGATCGCGGTAAAAACGTCACTCAATACAAGGAATCATTGGACAGCCTGGCAGGTGACGTCTTAAGCAACATGCGCATCCGAGATCGCTGAAAAACTGCAGCCAATACAAGGACTCAGTTGACAGCTTGCATATCAGTAAGAAACTTATTATATTTTAGTAACTAGTATGTGTCTAGATTGCTATCTAGTAATGTCACGAAATCATGAAGCATCTTTTCCGACTTGACTGTCCCTTTAACTATAGCTATGGTGTATATCTTTAACATTTAAAGAGTACACATGAGAAATACATATGCCATTGATGTTTTAAGATATGTTTAGATTGTTTTGGAATAACAATAATGACACATGTATTGATCTAACGTGTCATTTATTCAAGTTGAAATATGGTCAGCCTACCTATAGCCATATATGGGAGGAGAAGTATTTTGTAAAAAAATTTGGGTGAAAAATATTCTCATCTAAAATATGCGCATTACACACAGAGATTGATTTGGTTACACTTTTACAATAAGATAGAATTGAAAATGAAATACATGTGCTGTCACATTACAATAAGATTGTTTAGCAATAAGATTATAGTGTCCTTGTTCATGTAAAAAGGACAAAAACGCTTTAGAAATGGAAATACATTCATTAACAATTGTGCTCCCCATCACTTAAAGGGACATGATTTTTATTTATAAAAAGAGGATACACAGAGACAATACTAATTCAATAACATGAACACTTTACAGGGATTATATCATTGTATCAATCCTCAGATCATTTGTTAAGGTGCATCAATTCATGCAGAGTTTAGAAATACACACATGGATGTGAAATTTGAAATATACATATATATACACAAATAACTATCTATATATACATATATAAAACAATTTACTATGCAAATCATAATCATGCAATGATAAAGCTTTTCGAAAAATATATAAAGACAATTAATAAAATTACATTGGAGATGTTAATCTTAAAGTCATTTACAATTGTATTACATATATGATTCATGAAACACCATTATTTTTTGTTAAGGTCCCTTTAAAGATCAACCAGATAAACTAGAGATTTCAATCAATGACATTAATAAGGAGGACAAAGAATCGTGCAATGACATGTCTTTTATTAGGATGTCAGAAAACATCAACAACGTTTATAAATAATCATTTAAATATCTGGAAAATTGGAGACATATGACAAGGTAAGAGAGTGCATCACAGTCCATGAAGAGAGTTGCAAGGGCCAGCATAGCCCCATTTGAGCCATATGACAAGGTAACACAGTGCATCACAGTCCATGAAGAGAGTTGCCAAGGGCCAGCATAGCCCCATTTGAGCCATATGACAAGGTAACACAGTGCATCACAGTCCTTGAAGAGAGTTGCCAAGGGCCAGCATAGCCCCATTTGAGCCATATGACAAGGTAACACAGTGCATCACAGTCCATAAAGAGAGTTGCCAAGGGCCAGCATAGCCCCATTTGAGACATATGACAAGGTAACACAGTGCATCACAGTCCATGAAGAGAGTTGCCAAGGGCCAGCATAGCCACATTTGAGCCATATGACAAGGTAACACAGTGCATCACAGTCCCTGAAGAGAGTTGCCAAGGGCCAGCATAGCCCCATTTGAGCCATATGACAAGGTAACACAGTGCATCACAGTCCATGAAGAGAGTTGCCAAGGGCCAGCATAGCCCCATTTGAGCCATATGACAAGGTAACACAGTGCATCACAGTCCATGAAGAGAGTTGCCAAGGCCAGCATAGCCCCATTTGAGCCATATGACAAGGTAACACAGTGCATCACAGTCCATGAAGAGAGTTGCCAAGGGCCAGCATAGCCCCATTGGAGACATATGACAAGGTAACACAGTGGCATCACAGTCCATGAAGAGAGTTGCCAAGAGCCAGCATAGCCCCATTTGAGCCATATGAAAAGGTAACACAGTGCATCACAGTCCATGAAGAGAGTTGCCCAAGGGCCAGCATAGCCCCATTTGAGCCATATGAAAAGGTAACAGAGTGCATCACAGTCCATGAGAGAGTTGCCAAGGGCCTAGCATAGCCCCATTGGAGACATATGACAAGTAACAGAGCGCATCACAGTCCATGAAGAGAGTTGCCAGGGCCAGCATAGCCACATTTGAGCCATATGACAAGGTAACACAGTGCATCACAGTCCATGAAGAGAGTTGCCAAGGGCCAGCATAGCCCCATTTGAGCATATGACAAGGTAACACAGTGCATCACAGTCCATGAAGAGAGTTGCCCAAGGGCCAGCATAGCCCCATTTGAGCCATATGACAAGGTAACACAGTGCATCACAGTCCATGAAGAGAGTTGCCAAGGGCCAGCTTAGCCCCATTTGAGCCATAGGACAAGGTAACACAGTGTATCACAGTCCATGAAGAGAGTTGCCAAGGGCCAGCATAGCCCCATTGGAGACATATGACAAGGTAACACAGTGCATCAACAGTCCATGAAGAGAGTTGCCAAGGGCCAGCATAGCCCCATTTGAGCCATATGACAAGGTAACACAGTGCATCACAGTCCATGAAGAGAGTGCCAAGGGCCAGCATAGCCCCATTTGAGCCATATGACAAGGTAACAGAGTGCATCACAGTCCATGAAGAGAGTTGCCAAGGCCAGCATAGCCCCATTGGAGACATATGACAAGGTAACAGAGTGCATCACAGACCATGAAGAGAGTTGCCCAAGGGCCAGCATAGCCCCATTTGAGCCATATGACAAGGTAACACAGTGCATCACAGTCCATGAAGAGAGTTGCCAAGGGCCAGCATAGCCCCATTTGAGCCATATGACAAGGTAACACAGTGCATCACAGTCCATGAAGAGAGTTGCCAAGGGCCAGCTTAGCCCCATTTGAGGCCATATGACAAGGTAACACAGTGTATCACAGTCCCATGAAGAGAGTTGCCAAGGGCCAGCATAGCCCCATTGGAGACATATGACAAGGTAACACAGTGCAATCACAGTCCATGAAGAGAGTTGCCAAGGGCCAGCATAGCCCCATTTGAGCCATATGACAAGGTAACACAGTGCATCACAGTCCATGAAGAGAGTTGCCAAGGGCCAGCATAGCCCCATTTGAGCCATATGACAAGGTAACAGAGTGCATCACAGTCCCATGAAGAGAGTTGCCAAGGGGCCAGCATAGCCCCATTGGAGACATATGACAAGGTAACAGAGTGCATCACAGACCATGAAGAGAGTTGCCAAGGGCCAGCATAGCCCCATTTGAGCCATATGACAAGGTAACAGCAGTGCATCACAGTCCATGAAGAGAGTTGCCAAGGGCCAGCATAGCCCCATTGGAGACATATGACAAGGTAACACAGTGCATGACAGTCCTTGAAGAGAGTTGCCAAGGGCCAGCATAGCCCCCATTTGAGCCATATGACAAGGTAACACAGTGCATCACAGTCCATGAAGAGAGTTGCCAAGGGCCAGCATAGCCCCATTGGAGACATATGACAAGGTAACACAGTGCATCACAGTCCATGAAGAGAGTTTGCCAAGGGCCAGCATAGCCACATTTGAGCCATATGACCAAGGTAACCACAGTGCATCACAGTCCATGAAGAGAGTTGCCAAGGGCCAGCATAGCCCCATTAGAGCCATATGACAAGGTAACACAGTGCATCACAGTCCATGAAGAGAGTTGCCAAGGGCCCAGCATAGCCCCATTTGAGCCATATGACAAGGTAACACAGTGCATCACAGTCCATGAAGAGAGTTGCCAAGGGCCAGCATAGCCCCATTTGAGCCATATGACAGGTAACACAGTGCATCACAGTCCATGAAGAGAGTTGCCAAGGGCCAGCATAGCCCCATTGGAGACACATGACAAGGTAACACAGTGCATCACAGTCCATGAAGAGAGTTGCCAAGGGCCAGCAAAGCCCCATTTGAGCATATGAAAAAGGTAACACAGTGCATCACAGTCCCATGAAGAGAGTTGCCAAGGGCCAGCATAGCCCCATTTGACCATAAGAAAAGGTAACAGAGTGCATCACAGTCCATGAAGAGAGTTGCCAAGGTCCAGCATAGCCCCATTGGAGACATATGACAAGGTAACAGAGCGCATCACAGTCCATGAAGAGAGTTCCCAAGGGCCAGCATAGCCACATTTGAGCCATATGACAAGGTAACACAGTGCATCACAGTCCATGAAGAGAGGTTGCCAAGGGGCCAGCATAGCCCCATTTGAGCCATATGACAAGGTAACACAGGTGCATCACAGTCCATGAAGAGAGTTGCCAAGGGCCAGCATAGCCCATTTGAGCCATATGACAAGGTAACACAGTGCATCACAGTCCATGAAGAGAGTTGCCAAGGGCCAGCTTAGCCCCATTTGAGCCATATGACAAGGTAACACAATGTATCACAGTCCATGAAGAGAGTTGCCAAGGGCCAGCATAGCCCCATTGGAGACATATGACAAGGTAACACAGTGCATCACAGTCCATGAAGAGAGTTGCCAAGGGCCAGCATAGCCCCATTTGAGCCATATGACAAGGTAACACAGTGCATCACAGTCCTGAAGAGAGTTGCCAAGGGCCAGCATAGCCCCATTTGAGCCATATGACAAGGTAACAGAGTGCATCCACAGTCCATGAAGAGAGTTGCCAAGGGCCAGCATAGCCCCATTGGAGACATATGACAAGGTAACAGAGTGCATCACAGACCATGAAGAGAGTTGCCAAGGGCCAGCATAGCCCCATTTGAGCCATATGACAAGGTAACACAGTGCATCACAGTCCAATGAAGAGAGTTGCCAAGGGCCAGCATAGCCCCATTTGAGCCATATGACAAGGGTAACAGAGTGCATCACAGTCCATGAAGAGAGTTGCCAAGGGCCAGCATAGCCCCATTGGAGACATATGACAAGGTAACAGAGTGCATCACAGTCCATGAAGAGAGTTGCCAAGGGCCAGCATAGCCCCATTTGAGCCATATGACAAGGTAACACAGTGCATCACAGTCCATGAAGAGAGTTGCCAAGGGCCAGCATAGCCCCATTTGAGCCATATTGACAAGGTAACAGAGTGGCATCACAGTCCATGAAGAGAGTTGCCAAGGGCCAGCATAGCCCATTTGAGCCATATGACAAGGTAACACAGTGCATCACAGTCCATGAAGAGAGTTGCCAAGGGCCAGCATAGCCCCATTGTAGATATATGACAAGGTAAAAGAGTGCAACAGGCACAACAATAAACAAAAAAAAGGCCAAATGGCAACCATAAAAAATACATCAACATGTGGACAGAGGATTCTTCTCTGCGCCCTTGGAGCATCTCCAGATCCTCCACTTACTGGTCATCCCCTTCATCGTCTGTGCATGTCCAGCTCCAGAATCAGGCATTGAACGTAATCTCATGATCTGGCGAAGAGTCAAATGCTGAACCTGGAGCTGGGCCTGCATGGTGTCGCTCATCCCCTCTCAGGACAGCTGCTTCCTACAGACTTATTTTCGATTTAAAATTAATTCTAGGCATTTCTTTGTTTCAATAAAGATAGCAAGAGAATGAAGAATAATTCATAAGAGTAGTAAATTATAAATTTCATTAACATGCATGCTCTATTTGAATCACAATAGAAACAATTACCTTCAGTGTACCTTTAAGAATCTTATAATGTTGATTTTGAATGATACTTACAGCTGTGCCTGGAAGGACATCCGACACCCAGGACAATGAAGGTTGAGACAGGGGGGAGGGATGGGATTGGGGTTGGGGAGGGATGGGGCCTGCTGCTCTGGGGTAGCACGTACAGCTGGGAGTGGTGAGTTGGGGGCTGGGCAGCTGGGGGTAGCTGTACGGGCCAAAAGACGGGGAGAGGTGGCAAAGGGGGAGGGTAGGGGCGTTTTTTGGGAGGGATATGATGGGACAAATGGGAAGGGCCGGGAGGGGAAGGGGACGGGGCAGGGGGCTGGGCAGGGGGCTGGGCAGGGGACTGGGCAGGGGGACTGGGCAGGGGGACTGGGCAGGGGCTGGGGAGGGGACTGGGCTGGGGGCTGGGCAGGGGAGGAACAATGATGACCAGAAGCAGAGGATCCATCTGAAATAAATATAATAAATATATTAACATCTCATACATCATGAAATCAAATCAACGCATTTCAACTTGATTATGTTTGCAATATACTTAGAAGTGTGTTTGATGACATGAGGATATGGTATGCATATAGGCACTCAGATGAATATCAATGACTGTCTGTACAATTCAAAAATTATTATTGTGGTTTGGCCTAGAATATGCATGTGACATCATGATGGCATGAATTTCAAATCCAAATATTTTAAACAAATCCAAGCATATCTTCATGCTGCCTGATATATAAAGGGGGCAGTAGTGTATTTGAACAGACAAATAATATTCCTTTTTAAAGTGCAAAAGCTGTAGACTTTGAATGTCTTCAATAAAATGATTTCCAATAAATAAACATGTTGGATACATGTTAGATATATTTCACATACCATCAGACTCCAAGGAAGCCTCTTCCTCCTCCATCCCACATGTTAAATCAATCTCTGTAAAACATAACATGTTGTGTACACGTTAAGATCAGATATTATAACATATGTTACAGTTGCTCAAAGACACACATCAATGTTGCATTAAAGATATACACACCCAAAGTTATGATTTACATCATTTTGATGGAGCATACAAATGACATTATATTTGTTATTATCAATGATTCAGATTTTCTATTTATTGTTGTATTAATTTTAAAATCATAAAAGCATAGTACATTGAACATTTAAGATTTCTCATGTGTGTATCACTTGATGATTGTTGTCAAAAATTAACCTGGAAACAAACATATGCTATACATCTTCTGAATAACAAAGGTGTAGACTAAGAAAGTTTTAATTCTTAATCTTTCAATATTCAAATAAAATTAATATATAATCAGAGGAGTCAATTATATGTTTGTTTCAAATGTTATGCTTCATCAGAATCATGCTCATAATATTGATTACCAATACACCTTTAATGACATATAAATGAATCAATGGACTTACCAGAAGACCGCAAAGGCGGCTCTGTGTCAGTGCTGGATTCCTCTGGGCTCCCCACACCAACTCTCTCTATGAATGATATAGATATATATTAGTGAACACATTTGGGATAGCACTAAATCACATCTGGATCGATTTATAAGAATAATCAACTTGAAAATGTGAAGAATAGAGCAGTCATTATAAAATAAAATGCTTGATTGAATCAAGGGGATTCTGTAAAAAATGATGTATTGAACATATGTTTAATTTCTGACTATATTAGATATCAAACTCATCTCATACGATGCTATTGCATATCTAAAATATACCCATTGATCAATGTTCTTCAAAGAATACACACAAACCACATTTTGAATAACAGCCTGTTGACAAATATAAACAAAGACATGTGGCACATCGAGCCATTTGTGCAATGTACAGTAATCTTGTTTAGGACACAACACATATTGATCACAATACCAAACCAAATTGATTAGTACAAATATGTAATCATGGTGCTGTTAGAGTATGCTTATATCTAGAAAGTAACTCCAACAGTGAATATGTGAATTATATATCAATATTGTCTAATCCAAAGAATGGAAGGATTAATGAATCTATTGTTTATTAAAGGGACACTGACATGATTTATTTCAATCATTGATTTCACTGTTCAAACTGTTTCCAAATGATTTCACATTGACTCCTATTATAATTTTAATGTTGCTACATTTTAATCTTAAAGCAGATAAGCAATATTGGATTCAATAAATATTGTTTGTTGAAGGTATCCACCAATCATCAATAAAAACCCAGGTTGGTCAACCAAAATTGAGCTGCAGATAACGTACATTCTTGATTTTAAAATACATTTAGCAATAGAATATTTCACATATGATTATAGTATTATATTTAAATGTTGCTTAATATTGCATGCTCGATCTGAATGACAACATTAATAATTTTAGATCAGTGTCCCTTTAATATAAAAAAATATTGATTTGATAAGGTTGGTGTTAATGAATTCTCTACTCCATATGTTGATGTAATGAATGGGATTGAGCATGCAATTTGAATTCTAATATGTTATTTAAGGATATCCTTTGAATTATTTAATTTTCAGCTATTAAAGGGACATGAAGCTCTAAATGTGTAATTGTATACTTTTTGAAACTATGTACTACTGTTATCTCAACACATGATTTTAACTTTTGACCCAATGCAAATTTATGCATAAAAGAACAGCCGGATAATACCAGTAATGCATTGTTTAACATAAACCAAAATCAATATGTTTTTAGAAGAACTAAAACAATAGACTGAACCAATGTAGATCATAAAATGTTTAAACAAAACAATAAAATCACATTTAAAAATCATTCAATGTAAAATTTCGTTGGCATGTCCCTTAAATGACGTGATCAATTTCAAAAATGGAATCTATATTTAAAAAAAAATTCATATGCAAAAGTGTGTGAGTTTTTTAAAAATGTATACAAATAAGATTAAGCAATACACAAGGGAAGAATATAAATTGGACATTCAAAGAATCTTACATAAAAATTAAGATATCCAGAATAGATGGGATATTTTAAATTTGATAAAAATTCAGAGTAGTCTTACAATGTAATCCTCTGTTTATTTTTTTTAAATTCTTATTTGTAAATATTTTACTAATCCATTTTGCAGATACATATAAATATTGAACAATGTGGATTTAGTATGTAATGTTCTGTCCATGTTTCTAAGACAAATGTCAATTAAAATGAGACATACCATACTGTGACAAGCCCTGGCTTGAGGATCCAGCACCAACATCCAGATCTGTAATATATTAAATGAGGATTGGATATCATTAATACAAATCATGCCATGTTTAAAATCTTTACATTATTAGCAAATCAATTAAAAACTATTAATCTTTTGGTAGTCCCATGAGTTAATTGTTTCCTCAATTAAATTCATGATAAATATATCCTGTACTACTTATTTTCAATCAGTTGTGTTGTTTACTGTAGCTTTAATTTTTTTTGTGTTATTTCATTCTCATCAATTGATGGGCATATGTTATTTATTTTTTGGATTCTGCTTTTTTTTTATTATGTATACTATTGAAAATAAGAATACTGTATTCTTCACATATATAATAATTCACATTTCATTTTGACCAACATGTATAAAGCAATGCCACTTACAGCAAACCCATGTTAACGTGGATGCGCAATTCTAATTTTCGCGATCATTGCGCAATGATTCCAAGCGGAATTACGCATCCGTCATTTGACCAACATGTATAAAGCAATGCCACTTACAGCAAACCCATGTTAACGTGGATGTGCTATTCAATTTCGCGATCATTGCGCAATGATTCCAAGCGGAATTACGCATCCGTCATTTGAACCACCATGTATAAAGCAATGCCACTTACAGCAAACCCATGTTAACGTGGATGCGCTATTCAATTTTCGCTCTGTGACGCATATTCTGTAGAGCGCAAGAAACATCATTCCTATTTCATGTGTCACTAATCTAAAATCAGATATCTAAACATCATATGTAGTGTATGTGTGAGATCTGGATAGGTTTAGGATCTGACTATATACACATTTTTAAATAAATAATCAAATATTAAGATATTATATGAAGTTGGATAGTTACCTGGTTCAGATTCTCTATCGGCTCCTCCCAGGCCACCGGACGGAGAAGCAGCTGCCCTGGCCCCCGCGTCAGGACTTTCAGATCCCGCAGCTGGGAGGGAAGAAGAGGAGGCCGAGGAGGGCGAGGATCTAAATCTTTTGGGGGACCCGGAGATTGAGGAGCTCGCATAAAGTCACCTCATAAGGGAGTAGGTAGAGTTTTCCGCGGGGCCTTTCTTTGGCCCCCTCTTTTACGGGCTTGTACCCACTCCCTTATGAGGTTGACTTTTTTGGACAATCGCAACCTCATATCTCCGAATCTCCTCATGATTTGATCCTGGCTCCTCTGGACGCCACACACCAATTTCACCGCATTGGTGATAGACTCCCAGAGGGCCTTCTTAACAGGCGCATCTGTCGACCTCCTCTTGTTCCCAAACAGCTGGGGATAAAAGTCCTTGACGGCGTGGACCAGTGCAGCACTCTCTGGCTTGGTGAACCTGGGAGACGTCATGCCTGCTGGGTTGTAGGATATATAATATATACTGCCTGCAGGCATTAGAGAACTGACAAAGATGGCAACGTGTAATGGACTTTTATATGGTGAAGTAAACATGAGATGCACCATGGGACAAGTTATCTGTACATCTGATTGGATAAAAGTTTGAAATATTGTTAGAATGTCTGTGAGACCATCCTGACTCAAGTTGTGTTTGTGTGATGAACTTGGATTGGCCGTTCCTTAATGTTTCATATCTTAGTAACTTCCTTACACATACCGCTTGGTGGTGCTGTTACTTCATTTTTCATGTAGACTTATTTGTAACTCATGGGCCTGTCATGCGGATATGTGTGACACAGATTTAATATCCGTGATCCGTTAAATATTAATATTTAAATTCTCTTTAAAATCTAATACTGTCACATTATTAAATGTTGTAGACATTTTTCGGTTTAATAACGGTCTGTTTCTTTAATACAAATACACATTTAATATTGTATGTCTTTATTGTTCATAAAATCAATTTGTTGACTTATTGTGAAGTATTGACATTGCTCTATTAAATGTATTTCATAATGCACATTGATTGTGTGCTATTGCGTGACATTAGACTCTAATGTTTAAAGATGCAAATCTGGTGTTTCAAGATCCGTTTCCCACGCAACATTTCCGAATGTTCAAATTCAGGTTATAATGTCATTAACCTTTGGATAATCTGTTTATAAATGTTAAACTACAGGTTTTGTTTGTTATTAGTAAATAAACCTCAAGCTTGTATTTGTCTGAACTGCTCATATATGTTATTGTGCAATGGCGTCTTTATTTTTAAATAGACATTACAAACAAACAATTGTATCAAATGATCTGTAGAGATAGAAAATTGTTTAGACTTTTAAAATGTAACTCAATTTATCTTTGTATTTAGATATCCTCAACAGAAGAAATTTAAATGCACATGGTTGAGCCAATCACATAAGGCATCTCTGTGCATCCACCAATCTTCATCTACTGAGCCTATCTCGATATGCTTTTCAAGCAAAGTATGTCAAGATAAGAAGAGAAGTAAATACACTCTTTAAATCTCTTAAAGGGACACTGTCCAAACAAATTTAGCGTTTGTGATTCAGATTGGGCATGAAATGTTAATCAACTTTATAATTTAATCCGATTCTCAAATGTTAAGAAATATCTTGTTATCTTTCTTTGCAAATCAATAATGATATTTTAGATTCCGGACAATTTTTGCAAAAAACCTGGGTTGTCCTTGATGATTGTTGGATCAATTAATCCAACCAAAAAAACCAAGTTCTGTCCAGAGTACTGAAGCAAATAAATTATCTATTTAATGCCTTATTTTTAAAATAATGATAGCAACATCACGAGGAACATTGATAATCTGAGACAAATTTAAAAGTTGCTTAAAATAGAATACTCATTCAGAATGTATAAATCAATAATTTTTTTAACTGTCTCCCTTTAAGTATATTTTGAGTTCATGTCCCTTTAAAAGAGACATTTCACAATAATGCTTGAAAAATCATAAACCTAGGCACCTTCCTTTTGCAAAATTAGTATAACATATGAGTAAAGCATATTTAGATTAACTTCTGGATTGTTTTACACACTGCCTGAAATATATATTGTAATGGATGTATTTCGCAGTCTTCAGCTTAGAGGGACATTAAGCTATATGTTATGTATGCATTTTGGATAAGATTATAATATTTGAACAACTTAATATGTTTTGTTATTCAATCATTAGATTGTAATTATATATATTCTTGGATTAAATACATATCTACATAGGCTATTTGATGCTGATTGTTGGTTGCACATAGATGCCTTATGTAATTGACTAAGATATGTGCCATTGATGTATATTTTTCAAAGTATATTTAAAGACTGAATGTAATTCTATAGTACTTTCTAAATATGTTTAAATTCTTTTATGATTTTTTAAAAATTAAGACACAATATACTTTGTGAATGTCCCTTTAAGGACCAAAACATTTTGAATGTTGATTTAACATTGACAAAAGAAACTAAAGGGGAATGAAAATTATATACACATATGTGATGTCTAACCCAAGAGGTAAGATTTTAAAAACTACGTAATATTAATAACTATAGTAAAAATGTCCCTTTAAATGACTCCACAAGAAAATAAAATCTATTAACATGGCATCCAATAACTAGCTTATGAAAAATATGACGTTAAATGACCTAACATTTAGAAATGTAAAAATTTATAAATTTAATAGAATAATGTTTTGAGATACCTAAGGAAGATACAAGATCTTATAAAATTAATTTTACATTCAACAACACTGTCACTTTAATGTAAGTGAACCACTTCCCCTTCTTAAAAGTGAAACAAAATAATTAATGTCAAATTTTGAATACATATCCCAAATTATTTTAACATCTTAATATCCCAAATTATTTTAACATTTTAAGAATTTCCAAAGAAAAGCATCGATGGATCTCACTCCCCAATTAATTTTAAAAATCTAGTTTAATTTAATATTCTCTGAATCAGTGGATTTTATAAAATTAATGCATTATTTGACCTTATGCATGTGCTTGTCAAATAGACAACTACCAGTCATCGGAGTCAAATTGGTTTTTATTGACAGATTATATGGATATTTATTATAATCTGTTCAAAAGAGTGTATTTAATAATAAAATGTGGATTATTAACATTTAAAAAATTAAAAGTTTTTGAAACAAAAAAATATTCCTGGAAGTCATCAGATGACAATCTGAAATTAAAAAAGAAATTTTTACAAAGTTAATACACACATTGTAAAATATTCATAAAATACATTTACAATCATCTTGTGTCTATGCTCTAACTTTGTTCAACATTTTATAAAGATATTTATGATTTAAATTTTAAAATAAATAAAATAAACATACACCATTATATTGAGTAAGAAAAATTAAATTTAAATATCAGAATTTCGAATTATACATAATAATGTATATCACATTCCAATAATAAATATATATGTATGCTGAACATAAATTTAATATTTCATGTCCATTCAAATACCTCTATCTCAACTATAATATGTATTCCTTTTTCTGATTGTGATCCCTAAATATCTAATTATGAACTAAATATGACTAATGTATGTAAGCTACTAATATTCAACAGTCTTCACTAGCATGCATTGGTACACCAACCTGGATAATGCATGGTCTTTGAAAGTCAATTCAGGGTAAACAGTTGATCTTCAATAGGTGTCTTATTCATCAGTTCATAAAATAGAGGATTAAAATCCTATCTAAAAATTAGAAAATCATCTAAGTGTCTGATTGTGATGCCTAAATATCTAATTATGAACTAAATATGACTAATGTATGTAAGCTACTAATATTCAACAGACTTCACTAGCATGCATTGGTACACCAACCTGGATAATGCATGGTCTTTGAAAGTCAATTCAGGGGTAAACAGTTGATCTTCAATAGGTGTCTTATTCATCAGTTCAAAAATAGAGGACTGTGAAATACCATCTAAAAAAATTAAAAAAATATGTCTCCAATAGGATGCCTCCACAGCCTTATTCTATCAAATAGTTGGCACTTACCATGTGAACATGTCTTTGTATGGTTTTCAAGGTCAGCAGATTGGAAAGATAATGCCAGACATGATCCCATTGGTATACTTCAATTTCAATCTTGGCTTTTTCTACTGTCAGTCTGGGCAATCTTCACTGTCAGGCTTCAAATTCTTCTCTTTCAGTCTTTAGATTAAGTCAACTCCCTAATGGCAGAATTTTTTTAAAAAAAAATATTACTACAAGTGTGGGAATCAGTTCTGTACCCCTCTCCCACCCCCCATTTCTGAATCAATTTCTGTCACTAGCTTACTAAGCGTGTGTAGCATCTTGTGTTCTGTTCTATCAAGTGTGAAGATGAGTCATATTGAGCAGAACGAACCTCTAATGTGTGACATTGAACCATAGCCATGCTAGAGGATAGTTATGCTAGAGGATCCCTTTCTGAGTATGTACGTTTTAAGTAATGTGTAAACTAAATACTAGTTTTTAAATGTATGCCATATGATGTATTTGTGTACAATTCATGCCAGCAACAGTCCATACATTTATACTTACCAGCTGATGTCCTCTTTAAAAAACCAGGTGGCAAAGACTCGCTACAGGACCCAATGACCAGAGCATCACCTATATTAATAAATCAAACACATTTTTAGCATTTGATGAACAATCCTAACATGTTTGCACAATTCTCTACTTGTCATTTCCCTAGAGTTCACATCTATTGAAAATACTCCAGTCTAACTTTTATTATTTACCGTCTAAAGTGGCGGTTGATGATTTCTGCTCTGACATTGAGCCCCTCGTCCCGGAATGGCCCCTCTAGAACAGGATCATCCTCCTCATCTCTGAGGAGGTTTCGGTGCGCCTGGACGCCCTGCAGCATCCCAGCCCGCTGTGCAATATTATGCAGGACACTACAGGCTACAACGATCTTAGCCACCTTCTTTGGGTTGTACTGGAGGGCTCCTCCCGACCGGTCCAGGCACCTGAACCTCATCTTCAGGAGCCCCGAACATCCGTTCAACCACCGCCCTGGTTCTCTTATGAGCCCTTTTGTAGCGCTCCTCAGACACATCAGTCGGGTTACGCAAGGGGGTAATAAGCCAAGGCCGGCTCATGTACCCAGAATCACCTATAAATTATGAACAGAACATAATTCAAAATGAATCCTAAAAATAGTATTTTGATTCCAATATAAATTTTTGTACACGATAATCCACTAACAAATGTTTATTTTTTAAATGAATAATCTAGTTCAATCTTATTCTCTATCTTCCCATTTCAGCTAAGACATGCTACATATGCATATTTCTCCTAAACCAAACCTTGTGTAAAATGCAAACTAAATGGTTACATTGCATTCTCTATCTGAGCATTTAAGGTAAGACATGCTACATATCTGCATTGAACTAAAAGTAGACATTAGCGAAAAGAGACAATGACATGGTTAAATTGCATTAGCTAATATCTTCCCATTTCAGCTAAGACATGCTACATATGCGTATTTCGCCTAAACCAAACCTTGTGTAAAATGCAAACTAAATGGTTACATTGCATTCTCTATCTGAGCATTTAAGGTAAGACATGCTACATATCTGCATTGAACTAAAAGTAGACATTAGCGAAAAGAGACAATGACATGGTTAAATTGCATTAGCTAATATCTTCCCATTTCAGCTAAGACATGCTACATATGCGTATTTCGCCTAAACCAAACCTTGTGTAAAATGCAAACTAAATGGTTACATTGCATTCTCTATCTGAGCATTAAGGTAAGACATGCTACATATCTGCATTGAACTAAAAGTAGACATTAGCGAAAAGAGACAATGACATGGTTAAATTGCATTAGCTAATATCTTCCATTTCAGCTAAGACATGCTACATATGCGTATTTCTCCTAAACCAAACCTTGTGTAAAATGCAAACTAAATGGTTACATTGCATTCTCTATCTGAGCATTTAACGTAAGACATGCTACATATCTGCATTGAACTAAAACTAGACATTAGCGGAAATAAAAATAAATGGTTAAATTGCATCCTATAGCTGAACATGACGCTAACATTTTGGCAATTGTCTAACTAATTAACCATGTTGTGCACAAATACTCACCAATGAGATAACCAGGGGGCATTTGTCTTTCCTCAAACTGTCTCCACAGGGACGACTGAAAGAGGATGCGGGCATCATGACAAGCTCCTGCAAAATTCGCACACACATGCATAATCCTCATCTGTGCGTCACAAACGTACTGCACGTTGAAGCTATGAAAATGTTTGCGATTTCTGAAGGGCAAGTCATCAATTGGAGCACGCAGCGCAATGTGGGTACAATCTATGGCTCCCAAGACATTGGGCAATTGAGCAATATCAAAGAATTCCCACTTCAGGCGCCTCCAATCACCATCATTTTGTAGGAATCCTATGTATTGCTTACTGATCCGTACCATGGCGTCCAGAAATTTATCAAACACCACAGAGAATGTACCTTGAGCCAGGCCATGCATGTACATTTCTCCAGATTGAAAACTCCCGGAGGCCAGGACGTATAGACAACTTAGCATCTTACTCATGCCGGGAACAGCAGTCCTTATTCTTATACGTGGCTCCAAATGAGGTTTAAGAAGATCGTAAAGGCCAATGAGCTGTTCGCGATTGAGCCAATACTTATCATAAACCTCAAAGTCGCTCATGTTTTCCAAGGTGGGTCTCACCCTGTAGACACGAGGACCTCGAACCAGATGACCCCTTTGTCTCAGTCTGAGCCGCCGAGGCTGCCTGATTCGATCAACAGCTAGTTCGCCAATAGCAGCACCAGCAGCATCTACCATGTCATCGTCATCATCCATCTTTGAAAACAGCGTAACAAGGTAAGCACTTGATCTGATGTGGATCACAAGTGATGCTTTGGCCATGTTGTTTGGGGGATTTATAGTACAATTAGTCCAATGGTAGTGAGTTTGTAATGATTGCTAATTGTATTCACTTGTTTGTATGTGAGCGGCGCGAATGCTTTCACAGTGGGCGTTTTTTTTGTTGTTTGCTGAAATGTTGTTTTCCCACAATGAATCTCAATGTGAAAGTGTCAAATATCACACATACAGTGCATGTTCATATGCGTAATCAATATTTCTTAAACGCGATCTTATAGTAACAAGCACACGTCCAGGCTAACATGAATGAAAGTGCATAGTTGTGTATAATGTGCATCGAATGTGATCGATCAATGTTGCTGCAATATTGTTTGAAAATGATAAAGTAACATCTGCCATCTGTAGTATTGTATATATAAGTGATTGCCGAGCTGTCAATATTGTATGCGTCCCTTTAAAATCGCAATAATTATTCAGAACTTCCCGTCTGCCATCTGTAGTATTATATATATAAGTGATTGCTGAGCTGTCAATATTGTATGCGTCCCTTTAAAATCGCAATAATTATTCAGAACTTCCCGTCTGCCATCTGTAGTATTATATATATAAGTGATTGCCGAGCTGTCAATATTGTATGCGTCCCTTTAAAATCGCAATAATTATTCAGAACTTCCCGTCTGCCATCTGTAGTATTATATATATAAGTGATTGCCGAGCTGTCAATATTGTATGCGTCCCTTTAAAATTGCAATAATTATTCAGAACTTTCCGTCTGCCATCTGTAGTATTATATAAGTGATTGCCGAGCTGTCAATATTGTATGCATCCCTTTAAAATCGCAATAATTATTCAGAACTTCCCGTCTGCCATCTGTAGTATTATATATATAAGTGATTGCCAAGCTGTCAATATTGTATGCGTCCCATAAAAATTGCACTAATACTGAAGCACTTCCGGCTGTCATCTGTAGTATTGTATATATAAGTGATTGCCGAGCTGTCAATATTGTATGCGTCCCATAAAAATGGCACTAATACTGAAGAACTTCCGGCTGTCATCTGTAGTATTGTATATATAAGTGATTGCCGAGCTGTCAATATTGTATGCGTCCCATAAAAATGGCACTAATACTGAAGAACTTCTGGATGTCATCTGTAGTATTATATATATAAGTGATTGCCGAGCTGTCAATATTGTATGCGTCCCTTTAAAATCGCAATAATTATTCAGAACTTCCCGTCTGCCATCTGTAGTATTATATATATATAAGTGATTGCCGAGCTGTCAATATTGAATGGGTCCCATTCAAATGGCACTAATACTGAAGAACTTCCGGCTGTCATCTGTAGTATTGTATATATAAGTGATTGCCGAGCTGTCAATATTGTATGCGTCCCATAAAAATGGCACTAATACTGAAGAACTTCCGGATGTCATCTGTAGTATTATATATATAAGTGATTGCCGAGCTGTCAATATTGTATGCGTCCCTTTAAAATCGCAATAATTATTCAGAACTTCCCGTCTGCCATCTGTAGTATTATATATATAAGTGATTGCCGAGCTGTCAATATTGAATGGGTCCCATTCAAATGGCACTAATACTGAATAACTTCCGGCTGTCATCTGTAGTATTGTATATATATAAGTGATTGCCGAGCTGTCAATATTGTATGCGTCCCATTCAAATCGCACTAATACTGAATAACTTCCGGCTGTCATCTGTAGTATTATATATATAAGTGATTTGCGATCTGACAATATTTATTAATTGTCCCATTCAAATCTCCCTAATAATGCTGTTCCAAACTGATATTTACGTATATGTTGTATTGTAGTATTGAGTGTTAAAGTTCAGAAAGGGGCGGTACAGTCGTGAATCTGTGATGTGTATGGTTGAATCTTCTAATGACGTCATGATATTATTAACCTGCCTATGTAATTCTGAAATCCTCATTGTGTTGTTGTATTGTACTACATTGTTATTGTGTGCTGAATAAAATATAAATGTGTGCTTTGTGGTTGCATGATGGGTGATGCGTGTTATGTACATCTACGTATATATTGTGATTGTGTCCCACATATGCTGACTTCTATATAGCGGTGTGGCATTGTTGTTCCGTCCCATAAAGTGACATCTGTAATCTGGTGTAATGATGTTGTTCTTGTACGTAATTCCTAATGGTTTATTGTGATTGAATCATGATGTTAAAAGTACATTAAAATCCATATGTTCTGTTTTGTGATTCCTATAGAGAATGTAATGTGTTTTTCCCCCATCATTTGAATGCACATGTATGAGTGAATGTTAAAAGTAATGTATGTGCATCCATGACTGATCATGTGTTAAGCCTATGTAGATATGCAGTTGCTGCAAGCATATGAGTTGAATAAATGAAATGCAATAATAAAGGTAAATGAGAGGTGTTTCCCATTGTGTACTGTTTGTGAATCCTTAAAAGTTAAAAATAATTTTTTGGTCCGTTTAAATGTAATATTTTGTTTTAAAAAATGTGTTACTAGTGATGTTGATTTGTAGTTGATGTAATATAAAAGTGTGAAACAATTTAATGGTGTTGTGAATATTCAATAATTAAAATCCATAAGTCCACCATAGGGAAATAGTAATTTCTTGATCTATTTATCATAGCTGTGTCTAACGCAGAAAAGCATGTTTTTTTTTTATATTTCTAGCGCTGGTATTTGGAGTTTTTTAGTCTACGCTATTTGCGTGCGTTAGGGAAATCTGTCTGTCGGGTGCACGAGCACGTCTTCCACATAGAAGTCAATGGAGGCTCCAAATTTTGGTCAATATTTTTTTCTAAGACTGGTTTTCCTCGTAAAGTGAGTGACGTCATGAGCTTGTGTGAAAAAGTAGCTAAATCGTGTTCATTTTATTAAAAATAACTTGTTTGTGTATGTAATGTGGCGTATATTGTTTGTATGCATCGATGAGTGTATGTTTGTGATAATCTTATTAGTTAGATTAAGCTATATGAGGGTCTTTTCCCGTGTGTCAATGTAAGTCAATGGGAAAATGGATTTGTGTTGTTTATTTTCTAACACCCGAGATCTCGCAACTTTGATCCTTTGTATTTGGATGAAAAATTATAAAATCATAAAAATAAAAATAGTGTTGTGTTTGTATGAGTTTAAGTATAGTTTGTGTAATATTTGTTTTGTGATTTGTGGATGTTTATTTTGTCGGTATATGTTTACTACTGGGTTTGAGCTGTCGGTAGAGATTTGTGCGTTGGGTGATTTTTGAGTGTCGGTAACTAAACTCTAAATACCTGAGTCCGTAAAAAACCAGCGTTAGGAGCCTCTAACGCTGGTTTTCACGGCTACCGCCAAACTCTAAATCTAGGCCTAAATATGTACAATTTTAGATTGTGTGTTAGTTATTTATTAATTCATTGATTGTACTTCAAAAATTATGTATTCATTATGTTAACACGTTCTGTTATTAGACATAAATTGGATTTGAGAGTCTAGCAGTATGAGGGATACCGGGATTAACACTGAATAGAGTTATCTTTTAGCATGCTTTGCTTATGATATAAAATGTGGTGAATTAATTCACAAGCTTGCTCCATTTTATAAGCATTTGTACCAAGTCACATGATATTTATATGAACTGTTATTGTTTAATCTATCACCACGGAGAGTACCCTGTGTAGGTGGTAGACTGTTATCAGTCAGATTAGTTCATATGGTGGACATGTATTTAAAACTAGCTAGAGGTTTAACAATACATAAAGCCTTATTTTAACAATACAGCATCCCATTAATGATTCTGTGTATTCAAACAGAAATGAGACAAAATAACCATTTTTGAATTAACTTGTTAAAGACACTTAAATCTCGCCTTATTTTGGCTTTCGGTACTTCAAATTATAAGCTAGTGTGAGATGACTATTGTCTTATTTGGGCAATTCAACTGTCATAGTCTACGGCTGTACAGTTTTTAGCGGGCTTTTTCAAAATAGCTATCCCCTGTATTAGTTCACTTGCTTGCTAAAGGTTGGGGACGCATATAGCATGTACAGTATTGATTCCGAGTTTTGCTGCCAATATAGCTTGGCCCCAAAACTTGCTGCTAGATTAGAATAATTATCGTTAAGGACATCTAAGTAACGCTCTATTTAGGCTTTCAGTACTTGAGATTACAGGCTGGTGTACAGTATCTATTGCCTTGTTTGAGCGATTTGTGTGTCACGATTTTGTAGCTATACACTTTTTAGCAGGCTTTGTTAAATAAATATTTCCATTACAAATAGCTTAATAAGCAAGTCTAGATAATGCCTTATTTTGGCATACAGTGCTTAAGGAATTCTAAGTAGCGCTTTATTTTGGCTTTCAGTACTTGAGATTAAAGGCTGGTATACTGTCTCTATTGCCTTGTTTAAACGATTTGTGTGTCAAGGTTTGTGGCTATACACATTTTAGCAGGCTTTTTTCAAATAAACATTCCCATTACAAATAGCTTACTAGGCAAGTCTAGATAATGCCTTATTTTGGCATGCAGTGCTTAGAGTTATACACGTATTAATTTGCATACAAAGAGAGAAGCGCTCTACCAGGAACGAACAACAGCTCAGTGGCTTGTTCTATGGCGATTTACCACCCGGAAGCAGCCTCTTTTAGACCAGTGTGCTTTTCACAAAAGAAAACTTTCCTGAAGTATATCAGTCTGATCCCGCCAAGTACGGTCAGTCCAGCCCCGAAATACCAGGCAATTCTCCTCTGAACAAGGAACATGACAACCCCAGACGATCGTTTCGGCCTCCTATGGGCCTCGTCAGTGAGGTGCAGCCACATTCCTCTAAGCACACTGTGATATACCTTTAAGGTATATCCCGCCTACCTTTCCTCCACCCTATATCAGGCACACCTGAACCATCATTCCTTGCCTGAAAATTGTTTTCCCTTTGCAGCTTATTTGACCGCATCCCTATTGCTGTGATTCTACTTTGAAAATTCCTAACTTGCTTTGATTTCTTTCTCTCTCTAAACAGGAGTAGT
Source organism: Bombina bombina (assembly GCF_027579735.1). Taxonomy (NCBI): domain Eukaryota; kingdom Metazoa; phylum Chordata; class Amphibia; order Anura; family Bombinatoridae; genus Bombina; species Bombina bombina. The sequence goes on from NC_069501.1 coordinate 388,136,836, forward strand.
AAGCTAGAATCTTTTGTTGTACATTTTACTTACAAAGTATTTACTCATTCTTCCGGAATTCTAATTTAACAAACAAACTGAATCAAGGAGCACCGGATCTACTTGCAGCGTCTGGAAGCCGCACTCTCACTGAAGCTGTATACCGGTCACAGAGGTAAAACCGCTCTCTTCAAACTGAAGGTAATATTTAATCCATTTACAAAGGATTGTTCTTACGTTGTCACTTTCTGGAAACCATCCACATTACCTTGCTGAATCTTCCGGTTATTACCATAGTCTGTCTGTGATGTATATATTTTATGAATGAGTGTGCGAGTGCGTGAAGCCATATCTGAACAGTGCTACAACAGGAATCAATTACTGACGCTTTCAAAGTGTATCAAATTACATTTTTCTTTTATCATTTATTCAGAACTGTTTGCTTTATGTTCCTTACTTATATTGCAACAAATGTTTCTACCTAAATATTCCTTGCCTCTATTTGGCATCTACGAAGTTTTCTACCAGTAAAAGTCTCACCAGTGATCTAACAGGTAGTTCAAATCATACTGCCTGTTTTATTCATTAAAAGAGCAACAAACCCTTAATTCAATAACACTGCAAAAGTTCCTGCATAAATCAGGACATCACATAATTTTCAGGCCACAGTGTTCTAAGGGTTTGTTACTGGTAAACAAAACTTTAATATCATGGATGCAAATGAAATTAAAACTGAGTTCTCTAACATACAAAGGAAATTAGATTATCTTGCACAAGGTTTAACAGAAGTACAAGCAGATAATACCGCATTAAAAGCTATTGTTAAAGAATATATGTCTCATAAAAGTACTGAAGTACCTGAACCCCATATTCACTACCCTCAACCTTTCACTGGCAAAAGACATGAATTCAGAGATTTCAAGACTGCTTGTAAACTTCTTTTTACCATGAGACCCCGCACATATTATTCAGACCGCATCAGGGTTTGCACCACTATTTCATTTTTACAAGGAGAGCCTAGGACCTGGGCTAACAGGTTTTATGAAAATAATGACCCAATTTTGGATTCACTACAGGATTTCTTTCAAGCTATGTCTAATTTATATGAAGACACAGATACACAAATCACTGCAGAATCTAAGCTACGCGCACTCAAACAAGGTAAGCGCACGGTGGAGGAGTACACAACTGAATTTCAAATGTGGGCAACAGACTCACTATGGAACCAAGTTAGCCTTAAAAATCAGTTTAGGCTGGGCCTATCTGAAAACCTTAAGGATGAACTGTCTCGCCAGGAAATGCCTGATACTCTTCCAGGACTTATAAAATTAAGCACATCCATAGATAGAAGACTCAGGGAACGGCGAGCAGAGAGATTTACTTCAGACACAATACCCAGGCGACAGAATACTTACACTACAACATCTGAGAAACATCAAGGTAGTGTAACCCCTATGGAGATAGGCACTATCAAGGGGCCACTAAGTAATGAGGAAAAAATGAGAAGAAGATTAGAAAACTTATGTTTATACTGTGGACAAAAAGAACATAACGTCTCAAGCTGTCCTTCATTACAAAGACAAAAGAAGGGTAAGAAAACAGGTTATCAAAACATATATCATATCTCAGATACAATGCAATTGACTTTACCTCTCTCTTTGCAGTGGGATCAGGAAAATATACACTCCAAGGCATTGATTGACTCAGGTGCATCTGGGAACTATATTGATTCTGTATATATTGTAAATAATAAAATTCCTCTGGTTTGCAAGCAGAACCCCGTGTTTGTTAAATCAATTGATGGTACTTTAATAAATAAGGGACCCATTACACACCAAACAATACCTTTGCTCACAATGATAAACAAGGGGCACACAGAATATATTACATTTGATGTGATCCCCATATCACTACATACTATTATTTTAGGATATAGTTGGCTGCACAAACATAATCCTAAAATAGATTGGGAACATTCAAAACTTAAACTAGACTCAACATATTGCATAAACACCTGTTATCCTCATAGCATTCTTTCATCATCTGAGATAGGGATACCAGGGATATATCAGGATTTGGCAGAGGTCTTCAATTTGAAAGAAGCAGAAAATTTACCACCCCACAGAAGCTTCGATTGCCCTATAGATATCATTCCAGGGTCACCAATACCGCATGGGAAGATCTATCCTCTATCACAAGATGAGTTAGTATACTTAAGGTCCTATTTGGATGACAACCTGAGAAAGGGATTTATATCTCACTCCACATCCCCTGCTGCTGCAGGCATGTTTTTGGTAAAAAACAAAGATGGCACTCTAAGGCCTATAATTGACTACAGGGCTTTAAACTCTATAACCATAAAAAACAGGTATCCATTACCACTAATACCAGAGATAATAGAACGGTTAAAAGGAGCACAAATATTTACTAAATTAGATTTAAAAGGGGCATACAACCTTATCAGAATGAAGAAAGGTGACGAATGGAAGACCGCTTTTCGGACTCGATATGGGTTATACCAATACAATGTAATGCCTTTTGGATTGAGCAATGCTCCAGCCACTTTCCAACACTTTATTAATGAAATCTTCCGAGATTTAATGGATATTTGTGTCATAGTGTATTTAGATGACATTCTGATTTATTCCAAAACAGAAGAAGAACACGAAAGACATGTACGTTGGGTCTTAATGCGATTGAAGGAACACAAGTTATATGCCAAACATGAAAAGTGTTTATTTCATGTTAACAAAATTAAATTCCTGGGATACATAATAACTCCTAATAGGATCCAAATGGATCCAGATAAAGTTTCATCTGTATTAGAATGGCCTACACCAAAATCAGTTCGTGCACTACAACGTTTTATTGGTTTTGCCAATTACTATCGAAAGTTTATAAAAAACTTTTCTGATATAGTAAAGCCCTTAACTCAGTTGACTAGTAAGAAACAAAGATATAAATGGACCGAACAGGCCCAATCAGCTTTTGACTACTTAAAAGGACAATTTTCCAAAGCCCCCATTTTACACATGCCAGCTGCAATATGTATTAGAGGTAGATGCATCAAGTTCAGGTATAGGAGCAGTTCTATCTCAACAAGTAGATAACAAATCAGAATTATTTCCTGTAGCTTATTATTCAAGAAGATTCACACCAGCAGAAAATAATTATAGTATAGGAGATAAAGAACTCCTTGCTATCAAAGTATCCCTCGAACAATGGAGACACTTACTGGAAGGTACACAAAAACCATTTAAAATCTTCACAGATCATAAGAATCTGGAATATTTGAAGAAAAGTAAAACTCTATCTTTCAGACAAGTAAGATGGTCTCTATTCTTAGATAGGTTCAATTTCTTGATCACTTACCGACCAGGAAGTCTGAATACCAAGGCTGATGCGTTATCCAGAGTACAGGAAATGACACCTCAAGAGACCATGACTCCAATAGTACCAATCGAAAAATTTATTGGAGCCCTAACACCTCTAGAGGAGGAGATTAAAAGGGCACAAGAAAAAGAAACCATTACACCTAAATCCTGTCACAAAAACTTAAATACTGGTTTGATAAATCATAAAAATCAATTGTATATACCCAGTTCATTAAGGAAACAAATATTGAAACACACTCATGATGAACCTTTATCCGGTCATACCGGAATACAAAAAACCATTGAAAAAACAAGAAGAAACTTTTGGTGGCCCCACATGAATCAAACCATTCAAGATTATGTCAATTCCTGTGACATTTGTGCTAGAAATAAAATAGATCATAAAGGGCCTATCGGATTGTTGACCCCATTGCCAGTTCCGGATAAACCCTGGTCCATGATCTCGATGGACTTTATTGTAGAGCTACCAAAATCAAGGAACTTTAACACTATATTAGTTGTAATAGATCATCTAACAAAGTTGGGACATTTTATACCTCTAAAAAGGTTACCTTCCGCTTTTATTACAGCTAATGTTTTTCTTAATCACATAGTAAAACTTCATGGACTACCCACTGATATTATAACAGATAGAGGTACACAATTCACCTCATCCTTTTGGAGATCATTATGCAAATTATTAAAAATTACACCAAGATACTCAACAGCTTTCCATCCTCAAACCAATGGGATGACTGAGAAACTAAACCAAACATTAGAACAATATCTTCGTTGTTACATTTCCCATTTGCAAGATGATTGGATAGATTATTTATCAATGGCGGAATTCTCTTACAACAATTCAGTATCATCTTCAACAAAAATGACACCGTTCTATGCAACCTATGGCTATCATCCAACAACTTTGACTCTATCTAAAACTGATGTAAATTCTCCAGCCGCTAAAGACTATTCTTTACAACTAGAAGCAAGACTAGCCCTAGTCAAAAAACATTTATCTGACGCAAAGAATTACCAGAAAGCTTATTATGATAAACGTCACAGACCCAGTCCAGTCTATAAAGTGGGTGACAAAGTATTACTATCTGTAAAGAATCTAAAACTCCATGTACCCTCTAAGAAATTGGCAAATCAATACATTGGACCTTTTGTAATCAATAAAATTTTGAACCCTATGACAGTATGTTTAACTCTTCCTGCAGCTTATAGGATTCATCCCACTATACATGTATCTCTGATTAAACCTTATACTTCTACCGTACCATCCAGTCTTCAGACTCCAACTGCGTTACAAATAGATGACCACGATGAATTTGAGGTGGAACATATTCTAGATTCTAGGGTCAAGAATCATCACTTAGAGTACTTATTAAAATGGAAAGGTTTTGGTCCTGAGGACAATTCTTGGCATCGTAGCACTGACATTTCTGCTCCCCGTTTAATTAGATCTTTTCATCGCAGATATCCTTTGAAGCCATCCCTCTCGTCAATTGGGGGGACCCTTAGTGGGGGGAGTGTGTGATATACCTTTAAGGTATATCCCGCCTACCTTTCCTCCACCCTATATCAGGCACACCTGAACCATCATTCCTTGCCTGAAAATTGTTTTCCCTTTGCAGCTTATTTGACCGCATCCCTATTGCTGTGATTCTACTTTGAAAATTCCTAACTTGCTTTGATTTCTTTCTCTCTCTAAACAGGAGTAGTAAGCTAGAATCTTTTGTTGTACATTTTACTTACAAAGTATTTACTCATTCTTCCGGAATTCTAATTTAACAAACAAACTGAATCAAGGAGCACCGGATCTACTTGCAGCGTCTGGAAGCCGCACTCTCACTGAAGCTGTATACCGGTCACAGAGGTAAAACCGCTCTCTTCAAACTGAAGGTAATATTTAATCCATTTACAAAGGATTGTTCTTACGTTGTCACTTTCTGGAAACCATCCACATTACCTTGCTGAATCTTCCGGTTATTACCATAGTCTGTCTGTGATGTATATATTTTATGAATGAGTGTGCGAGTGCGTGAAGCCATATCTGAACAGTGCTACAACAGGAATCAATTACTGACGCTTTCAAAGTGTATCAAATTACATTTTTCTTTTATCATTTATTCAGAACTGTTTGCTTTATGTTCCTTACTTATATTGCAACAAATGTTTCTACCTAAATATTCCTTGCCTCTATTTGGCATCTACGAAGTTTTCTACCAGTAAAAGTCTCACCAGTGATCTAACAGGTAGTTCAAATCATACTGCCTGTTTTATTCATTAAAAGAGCAACAAACCCTTAATTCAATAACACTGCAAAAGTTCCTGCATAAATCAGGACATCACACACACTGGGCAAGGAGTCCACGTCTGGTTTCCCCCATCACCCATAGGGAGACTTCCCCAGGGTCATAATAATTTGCATACAAAGAGAGAAGCGCTCTACCAGGAACGAACAACAGCTCAGTGGCTTGTTCTATGGCGATTTACCACCCGGAAGCAGCCTCTTTTAGACCAGTGTGCTTTTCACAAAAGAAAACTTTCCTGAAGTATATCAGTCTGATCCCGCCAAGTACGGTCAGTCCAGCCCCGAAATACCAGGCAATTCTCCTCTGAACAAGGAACATGACAACCCCAGACGATCGTTTCGGCCTCCTATGGGCCTCGTCAGTGAGGTGCAGCCACATTCCTCTAAGCACACTGGGCAAGGAGTCCACGTCTGGTTTCCCCCATCACCCATAGGGAGACTTCCCCAGGGTCATAATAATTTGCATACAAAGAGAGAAGCGCTCTACCAGGAACGAACAACAGCTCAGTGGCTTGTTCTATGGCGATTTACCACCCGGAAGCAGCCTCTTTTAGACCAGTGTGCTTTTCACAAAAGAAAACTTTCCTGAAGTATATCAGTCTGATCCCGCCAAGTACGGTCAGTCCAGCCCCGAAATACCAGGCAATTCTCCTCTGAACAAGGAACATGACAACCCCAGACGATCGTTTCGGCCTCCTATGGGCCTCGTCAGTGAGGTGCAGCCACATTCCTCTAAGCACACTGGGCAAGGAGTCCACGTCTGGTTTCCCCCATCACCCATAGGGAGACTTCCCCAGGGTCATAATAATTTGCATACAAAGAGAGAAGCGCTCTACCAGGAACGAACAACAGCTCAGTGGCTTGTTCTATGGCGATTTACCACCCGGAAGCAGCCTCTTTTAGACCAGTGTGCTTTTCACAAAAGAAAACTTTCCTGAAGTATATCAGTCTGATCCCGCCAAGTACGGTCAGTCCAGCCCCGAAATACCAGGCAATTCTCCTCTGAACAAGGAACATGACAACCCCAGACGATCGTTTCGGCCTCCTATGGGCCTCGTCAGTGAGGTGCAGCCACATTCCTCTAAGCACACTGGGCAAGGAGTCCACATCTGGTTTCCCCCATCACCCATAGGGAGACTTCCCCAGGGTCATAATAATTTGCATACAAAGAGAGAAGCGCTCTACCAGGAACGAACAACAGCTCAGTGGCTTGTTCTATGGCGATTTACCACCCGGAAGCAGCCTCTTTTAGACCAGTGTGCTTTTCACAAAAGAAAACTTTCCTGAAGTATATCAGTCTGATCCCGCCAAGTACGGTCAGTCCAGCCCCGAAATACCAGGCAATTCTCCTCTGAACAAGGAACATGACAACCCCAGACGATCGTTTCGGCCTCCTATGGGCCTCGTCAGTGAGGTGCAGCCACATTCCTCTAAGCACACTGGGCAAGGAGTCCACGTCTGGTTTCCCCCATCACCCATAGGGAGACTTCCCCAGGGTCATAATAATTTGCATACAAAGAGAGAAGCGCTCTACCAGGAACGAACAACAGCTCAGTGGCTTGTTCTATGGCGATTTACCACCCGGAAGCAGCCTCTTTTAGACCAGTGTGCTTTTCACAAAAGAAAACTTTCCTGAAGTATATCAGTCTGATCCCGCCAAGTACAGTCAGTCCAGCCCCGAAATACCAGGCAATTCTCCTCTGAACAAGGAACATGACAACCCCAGACGATCGTTTCGGCCTCCTATGGGCCTCGTCAGTGAGGTGCAGCCACATTCCTCTAAGCACACTGGGCAAGGAGTCCACGTCTGGTTTCCCCCATCACCCATAGGGAGACTTCCCCAGGGTCATAATAATTTGCATACAAAGAGAGAAGCGCTCTACCAGGAACGAACAACAGCTCAGTGGCTTGTTCTATGGCGATTTACCACCCGGAAGCAGCCTCTTTTAGACCAGTGTGCTTTTCACAAAAGAAAACTTTCCTGAAGTATATCAGTCTGATCCCGCCAAGTACGGTCAGTCCAGCCCCGAAATACCAGGCAATTCTCCTCTGAACAAGGAACATGACAACCCCAGACGATCGTTTCGGCCTCCTATGGGCCTCGTCAGTGAGGTGCAGCCACATTCCTCTAAGCACACTGGGCAAGGAGTCCACGTCTGGTTTCCCCCATCACCCAGACTGATATGCTACAGGATCAGACTGATATGCTACAGGAAAGTTCTTCTCTGTGAAAGGCACATATTGAGCAAAAAGAGGCTGCTTCTAAGGTGGCAACTAGCCATAGAACAAGCTATTATGCTATTGTTCGTTCCCAGGTTGAGCGCTTCTCTCTTTTTATTTATGCAAATTATGACACTTGGGGAAGTCTCCCTAAGTGTGATGCGGTAATCCAGATGTGGACCCGTTGCTCAGTGTGCCTAGAGGGATATGGCTGCACCTCACTGACGAGGCCTACAATAGGCCGAAACGTACGTCTGGGGTTTTGCTGTTTCTCTTGTTCAGAGAGGGATTGCCTGGTATTTCGGGGCTGGACTGCACTGTTAAGTCAGGATCAGACTGATATGCTACAGGAACGTTCTTCTCTGTGAAAGGCACATATTGAGCAAAAAGAGGCTGCTTCTAAGGTGGCAACTAGCCATAGAACAAGCTATTATGCTATTGTTCGTTCCCAGGTTGAGCGCTTCTCTCTTTTTATTTATGCAAATTATGACACTTGGGGAAGTCTCCCTAAGTGTGATGCGGTAATCCAGACGTGGACCCGTTGCTCAGTGTGCCTAGAGGGATATGGCTGCACCTCACTGACGAGGCCTACAATAGGCCGAAACGTACGTCTGGGGTTTTGCTGTTTCTCTTGTTCAGAGAGGGATTGCCTGGTATTTCGGGGCTGGACTGCACTGTTAAGTCAGGATCAGACTGATATGCTACAGGAAAGTTCTTCTCTGTGAAAGGCACATATTGAGCAAAAAGAGGCTGCTTCTAAGGTGGCAACTAGCCATAGAACAAGCTATTATGCTATTGTTCGTTCCCAGGTTGAGCGCTTCTCTCTTTTTATTTATGCAAATTATGACACTTGGGGAAGTCTCCCTAAGTGTGATGCGGTAATCCAGACGTGGACCCGTTGCTCAGTGTGCCTAGAGGGATATGGCTGCACCTCACTGACGAGGCCTACAATAGGCCGAAACGTACGTCTGGGGTTTTGCTGTTTCTCTTGTTCAGAGAGGGATTGCCTGGTATTTCGGGGCTGGACTGCACTGTTAAGTCAGGATCAGACTGATATGCTACAGGAAAGTTCTTCTCTGTGAAAGGCACATATTGAGCAAAAAGAGGCTGCTTCTAAGGTGGCAACTAGCCATAGAACAAGCTATTATGCTATTGTTCATTCCCAGGTTGAGCGCTTCTCTCTTTTTATTTATGCAAATTATGACACTTGGGGAAGTCTCCCTAAGTGTGATGCGGTAATCCAGACGTGGACCCGTTGCTCAGTGTGCCTAGAGGGATATGGCTGCACCTCACTGACGAGGCCTACAATAGGCCGAAACGTACGTCTGGGGTTTTGCTGTTTCTCTTGTTCAGAGAGGGATTGCCTGGTATTTCGGGGCTGGACTGCACTGTTAAGTCAGGATCAGACTGATATGCTACAGGAAAGTTCTTCTCTGTGAAAGGCACATATTGAGCAAAAAGAGGCTGCTTCTAAGGTGGCAACTAGCCATAGAACAAGCTATTATGCTATTGTTCGTTCCCAGGTTGAGCGCTTCTCTCTTTTTATTTATGCAAATTATGACACTTGGGGAAGTCTCCCTAAGTGTGATGCGGTAATCCAGACATGGACCCGTTGCTCAGTGTGCCTAGAGGGATATGGCTGCACCTCACTGACGAGGCCTACAATAGGCCGAAACGTACGTCTGGGGTTTTGCTGTTTCTCTTGTTCAGAGAGGGATTGCCTGGTATTTCGGGGCTGGACTGCACTGTTAAGTCAGGATCAGACTGATATGCTACAGGAAAGTTCTTCTCTGTGAAAGGCACATATTGAGCAAAAAGAGGCTGCTTCTAAGGTGGCAACTAGCCATAGAACAAGCTATTATGCTATTGTTCGTTCCCAGGTTGAGCGCTTCTCTCTTTTTATTTATACACGTATTAAGTTTGTTAGGATAGTTCTGTTGCTTGCTAACATCGGTAACCACATATAGTATATAAGAAAGTTACAGTATTAATTCAGAATTTAACTGCCGATATAATTTGGCCCCAATTTCACAACTAGGTTAGAGTAACAAATTCTAAATCTTTAAAGTATGAGTTAATACTTTGAGTTCCTATGCCATTTAAAAATGGCAAATTAGGGTATTTTTACACTATACCCCTCCCTGACATGTTTCGCCGATACTATCTCGGCTTTTTCAAAGGTGACGCGCGCCGGCGTCTGTTTTTTTTTATATGGAATGAGTAGAGGCCATTGGTCCATTTCCACCAATCTTAGAGCTCAGAATAGGAGGTGTGTTAGATTCAAATTATGTCACACATCCACTATGTTGTATCAGCCTATCATTATCTGTTTCCATAGAGGGTGTGTAGCCTCAATGTAAATGTCAGGAAAATCCTGACATAACCAATTGTGTTTCATGACGGAATCCAGATCAATATGTTACATAAATATCTTGATTATTTGCATAGGTTTTTTGAAGCTAAAAAATGTGTGTGTGTCCTCGTTATGCCTGTCATTTTTATTATTAAGGTATTATACTAGAATGAGCAACCGTAAGAACAATATGACTGAGAGATTCTAGTTCTTGTTACCATGGTGATATAGCCGCTCTGAATTTTGCTGAATTTTGCACATTAACTGAAATTAATAGCAAGATCTGATGTGATGTTTAAACTGGATATGCTGTATTGCGAGCAAATTATATGATGAGTGCTTGGTTCTACTGAAGGAGTGGGGGAAAGATGTTTGGGAGGAATTGGATCAAGGATGCGTAAGCAAGTGTATATGATCACATGAATATAATATATTAAGATAAAATAAGCTTAGTAATACCGGGAGACAGGCAATTATTAGGACCACAGAATGGTTTATATCAGCCTGGTTGGTATCCGGTATTAATATTCGTGGAGAAAAGAATGAATATAAATATATATAGTTACAATTATTAACACCCAAATAACAATAGACATTTTGAAGTGTGGGAATGCATGGTGCAAAACATTGGGAATAACAAGAGTGAAAACATTAGTATTGTTTTTGTGTTGGGTGATAGTATTGATGTGTTGTATAAGTTAAGAAAACCATCATAATTAATTGACTTAAGTGTAATGGATGGTTGGGAAGTAAAAAATAATCAGACAGTGTGTCTTTATATTAAGTGGGGTGAAAGCCAGTAAATGGGACACCTAAAAATTGTGTCTGGAACTGATGTTTCCAGATTGTGAGGGGGTGCATGATAGTGAGTTAGAAATGATTAAAAATTGGGGTTAAGAGTGGTGATTTAACTTCTTAACACATATGGATAAATACTATATAGATACATTAAATAGGATACAAGAATTATATCCCAAGAAGTGTAAGGAGAGTGATAGAAAAGAATTCTTCAAACGAATCTTTGCGTCCAGTTGGAATGGTCTGTCCTCTATAAGAGGATCTTGGGGTCATGTTGATGGGAATGGTCTTGGGGGATCATGTTGTGTAGATCCCCTGAGATAACAATAACATATCATCAGAAGGGTTTGGCTATTTTCTCTCATTTTTACAGATATTCATGGTCTTCATGCTATATAAGTAATACTGTAGTGCTAGTGCCACCCTCTTCTCTAATGTTTTACCCCCTATACCGCCGCTCCCGGAGCCCACCGCACCTAAATAAAGTCATTAACCCCTAAACCGCCGCTCCCTGAGCCCACCGCCACCTACATTATACATATTAACCCCTAATCTGCCCCCCCTACACCTCTGCCACCTACATTATACTTATTAACCCCTAAACTGCCGCTCCTGGACCCCGCCGCAGCTAAATAAAATGTTTAACCCTAAACCGCCGCTCACGGACCCCGCTGCCACCTACATTAAATTGATTAACCCCTAATCTGCCCCCCTACACCGCTGCCACCTACATTAAAATTATTAACCCCTAATCTCCCGCCCCCAATGTCGCCACCACTATATTAAATGTATTATCCCCTAAGTCTAACCCTAACCCTAACACCCCCTAACTTAAATATAATTTAAATTAATCTAAATAAATATTCCTATCATTAAATAAATTATTCCTATTTAAAATTAAATACTTACCTATAAAATAAACCCTAAGATAGCTACAATATAACTAATAGTTACATTGTAGCTATCTTAGGATTTATTTTTATGTTATAGTCAACTTTGAATTTATTTTAACTAGGTACAATAGTTATTAAATAGTTATTAACTATTTAATAACTACCTAGCTAAAATAAATACAAATTTACCTGTAAAATAAAACCTAACCTAAGTTACAATTACACCTAACACTTCACTATAATTAAATTAATTCCCTAAATTAAAATAAATGAATTACAATTAAATAAAATTAAATCAAATTAACTAAAGTACAAAAAAACAAACACTAAATTACAGAACAAAATAAAATAATTACAAGAATTTTAAACTAATTACACCTACTCTAATCCCCCTAATAAAAAAAAGCCCCTCAAAATAATAAAAATCCCTACCCTATACTAAATTACAAATAGCCCTTAAAAGGGCTTTTTGCGGGGCATTGCCCCAAAGTAATCAGCTCTTTTACCTGTAAAAAAAATACAATACCCCCCAACAGCAAAACCCACCACCCACACACACAACCCTATTCTAAAACCCACCCTATCCCCCCTTAATAAAACCTAACACTACCCCCTTGAAGATCACCCTATCTTGAGACGTCTTCACCCAACCGGGCAGAAGAGGTCCTCCAGACGGCCAGAAGTCTTCATCCAGACGGCATCTTCTATCTTCATCCATCCGGAGCGGAGCGGGTCCATCTTCAAGCCAGCCGACGCGGAGCATCTTACCAGGCCAACGACTACCCGATGAATGGATATTCCTTTAAATGACGTCATCCAAGATGGCGTTCCTTGAATTCCGATTGGCTGATAGAATTCTATCAGCCAATCGGAATTAAGGTAAGAAAAATCCTATTGGCTGATACAATCAGCCAATAGGATTGAGCTCGCATTTTATTGACTGTTCCAATAACTATTTAATAACTATTGTACCTAGTTAAAATAAATACAAACTTGCCTGTAAATAAAAATGAATCCTAAAATAGCTACAATGTAACTATTAGTTATATTGTAGCTAGCTTAGGGTTTATTTTATAGGTAAGTATTTATTCTTAAATAGGTATAATGTATTTAATGCTAGGAATATTTATTTAGATTAATTTAAATTATATTTAAATTAGGGGGTGTTAGGGTTATGGTTAGACTTAGGTTTAGGGGTTAATAAATTTAATGTAGGTGGCGGCGGTGTAGGGGGGGCAGATTAAGGGTTAATAAATTTAATGTAGGTGGCGGCGGGGTCCGGGAGTGGCGGTTTAGGGGTTAAACATTTTATTTAGGTGGCGTCGGTGTGTGGGGGGGGCAGATTAGGGGTTAATAAGTATAATGTAGGTGGCGGCGGTGTGGGGGGGCAGATTAGGGGTGTTTAGACTCAGGGTACATGTTAGGGTGTTAGGTGTATACATTTGCCATAGGAATCAATGGGATATCGGGCAGCAGCGAACATAAGCTTTCGCTGCTGTCATACTCCCATTGATTCCTATGGCATCTGCCACCTCCAGGGCGGCGGATTGAAAACCAGGTACGCTGGGCCGGAATAGTGCCTAGCGTACCTACTAGTTTTTTTATAATTTACAAAAGTAGTCAGATTGTGCCGAACTTGCGTTCGGAACATCTGTAGTGACGTAACCATCGATCTGTGTCAGACTGAGTCCGGCGGATCGTATGTTACGTCACTATATTCTACTTTTGCCGGTCTGTAGGGTTTGATAACTACAGCGAATCAGGCTCGCCACAAATACACTGCGGAATTCCAGCGTATTTGCGGTTGACAGCTTGATAAATAGAGGCCCATGCATCCAGTTGCCTATTTTTTTCAAGGTCATGAACCATTGGGGAGAAATAACTTCTAGTTAAAAAATGCTCCTTGGAACACTGGAGACATCTGCTTGAGGAAATTCATTTACCAATTATTATCTATACGGATCACAAAAATGTGGAGTATCTACAAACCAACAAGACCCTCTCTTCCAGACATGTACACTGGAGTCTGTATTTTGCTAGATTCAATTTCTATATAATCTACAGACCTGCTAGTAAGAATGGCAAAGCCGATGCTCTCTCCAGTAAGGACAAAAAAACAACTTATACAAACTCTTCCTCCAACATCATTTCCTCAGAATGTTTTAATTGGACTCTCCTCACATCTTACTGAAGAACTGAAGGAATCCTTACAAACTGATAACAATATTCCCTATTCTCTTCTAGCTAAGAAACCTGATGGGTTTTTCTATCATGATGATAGATTATACATACCACCCGATTAAGTGACATACAATTCTTCAATTTTATCATGACTCGTCCCTATCTGGACATCCAGGTGTACAACGTACTTTGGAAAAGATTGCTAGATAATTCTAGTGGCCTGCTATGAAGACGGCAGTAACTGAATACATACAAACTTGCACAGTATGTGCCACCTCAAAATCTGAAAAGAGACCGCCTTATGGATTGCTGATGCCCTTACAAAATTCCAGAGAAACCCTGGCAACACTTAAAAATGGACCTCGGGAGAGTTTCCTGTGGGAGGAGCGTGGTAGAGGTGATGGTGGAGGTGATGCACGCTCAAGCTCACCTGTGTGTGGAGTTGTAACAGCTCAAAGCTCCCAAGCCACAAAGCCTTTTTGCTGGGGAGTTAAGCTATTTGCCCTGCCCGGCCAGAGGCCAGAGGAAGAAAAAGGTGGCGAAAGGACACTCTCTGATCCCAAATTAATAAGGGGCTGAATGGGACCAGCCTATGCTTGTATCTACAAACCTCCACTGCAAGCATCTAAGAGACCGCAGCTTAAACCCGCTGTTTAAAGAACTGTTGCTAAAATCTGGCAAGGCAAACCCTTGGGCCGGAGCTGATGAGAACAGAGTTTCCCAAAGGTACCTGAACGTGAAGGTGTCCGAGATAGCCCAAAGTCAGCAGGAGGAGTGTGAGCAAAGAGGGTGCCGAGCAGCCGAGCAGCAACGGATGTCCCTCTGGGGGAGACTGAAGGAGACAAAGAGTGCCATACATTCCGGTCAGGAGGGGAGTGACTGGAGGAATTCCGTGTGGCTGGTTGGAGTCAGCATCCCCCCCTTCGACAAGCCGGCGAGTTGCTCTGACGTCACGTTCCAGCGTCAGTCGCCTGCCGAGTCTGTAGGCATCGCACCAAGACAGAGTGCTGCGGGAGCGTCGGAGGCCACTGTGAGAGAGGAGGCCACCAGAGTTCTGCAACGAATCTGCCGTGAAGAAGAAGGAGGGGTAAGTACAACGGTTTCTTGACTTACAGGATTTGTTATCACGTAACAGATAGAAGAAGGAGTTATTTAATCCCCCAGCCTGTATGGCAATAGGAGTGCTGGTAGAGCCACGTTAAAGCCAAGTATCTCAAGCTCCAAATCAGATAAAGAGGGGACATATCTGTGCACTGCTCCTACCCTTTTTTGTTTGCCCCAGAATACTGGAACTGTATAAATCTGACTTGTGCTAATGCTAGGATAACTAGCTTGTTTGCTGCAAGGCTAGTTAATCCTAAGGGGAAGGCAATGCGCATAACCTGCGGGAAGACAGAACTTCGACTGTGGGGCTAAATGTATAGCGGGACTTTCTTTCTCTCCCTTTCCTCTTCTTTTTCTGTGAAAGCTTATACTGAGGACATTTAAAAAAAAATAGGGAAAGAAAAAAAAGGAAAAGCACAGCCGAAATTACCAGAGCATGGCAGCTGGAGTTCCCAGGACACATTAGCATTATGTTAAGTTAAGGGCATATTATACCTGGCACTCTCCTTTGTGTGCAAGACTCTACTTGTTTTGAAGCCTGAATTTATATATCTAAATGTGTACTTTTTTATGGAAATGAAGGGGCTATCGGTGGTGGCCTGTATAACCATTTGATACTAGGTACCGACCCGTAAAGTAGAATTTAACTGATATGTAAAATCTCCCCACTTTGTGTTAACTCTGTAGAATCTATTTGAAACTGCTTAATTTTCACATATTGTGTTAAATTAAAAGGGGAAAAAGGAAAAAAAAAAAAAAAAGAGGGCATACGTTTTGATAAATCTTCACATTCTGTGTAAATTCTATGAAATGTATCTGAAAATTTAAGTCTTCACATATTGTGTTAAACTAAAAAAGGTTGTATGATGCACTAACCCCTTGTCCCAAGTTGTAAAAATATCTTTGAACAGTTAAGACAACAATACATCTTTCAGCTCTCTGCATAGTACTAAGGGGGACATGGTTTAAGCGGTTAATTTGAAAGATCAAGGTGGTATAGCTAGGTTTTGTTAGAAGGTGTCAATTTTGTAGAGACCATCTGATTTGTTTTGTCTTTATATGTTTATGTTAACACTGCAGATGGTATCTGAATTATCAAGTCTGCATAGATTGTTGTATTTATCTGTAAAAATAGCTCTGGACTTTTAAGTGAATAAGATATTTGGTATTCCTTGGAAGTATATCTCCCTGTGAGGGTCCGCAGTGCTCTATGATGCAGTATACATCTGTTGAGTAGTGTCAGAAATTCACTATAGTGGTCACCCTTTGACTAACATATACTAAGTACAAAGACCCAAAGCAGTTAACAATAGAGCACAGAAGAGTTGAATCCAAAAACTAGTAGTTAAACCTCAATATATTAGGGTATCCTGTTAGGAGGTGTTTGAATAGGCCTGTCTTATCATACTGGGGTAAATAAGTAAATGGTATACAAACTTTTACACTCTTAAATATTGTGTAAAAGTGAAAGGCCGTCCTTAAATTGGTCTATCATCCCTGTTTATCTTAATTAAAAAAGGGAGATAGAAATCGGTCTTGAACACCAGAATAAATGGAGAAATATATCACAAATTCTAAAAATAAATCTCCAGCTATGCCTCTAAAGAGGGATAGAAAACAAAAGTCCTCACAAGAGAATATACAAGAGGTATCTATCAGAAGCCCCAAATTAAATCTGGAAAAACAGTTAACCACAAATCAGTTGGCAGATTTGATATTGCCGCAGTTTGAAATGATAAAAACAGAAATTTCTGTTCTGTCAAATGATATAAAGCAATTCTCTAATAGACTCATGGAAGTAGAATCCAGAATTTCGAATGTGGAAGACAGGCACTTTAAACAGGAGAGTGTTATAGATACACATACAGATGAGATCAAAGTATTAAAAGCTAAAATTGAGGACCTAGAGGACAGATCTAGGCGTAGCAATGTTCGGGTAATTGGCCTTCCAGAGTCCAAAGAATTTGAGGATCTTTTACTATTTAGTGCACACACACTACCAAAATTACTGGGATTACAAGTAGACGAGGGAAGCTTTCAGGTGGAGAGGGCACATAGAGTTGGCATAGTGAGACAGTTAAAAGATGGCAGTACACGACCGAGAATGGTTCTGATAAAAAATCTAAACTTTCAAGATAAAGTGAAAATTCTGCAAAATTACAGAAAAGTTCAGACACTCACTATAAACACCAAACAGATCCTCTTATTTCAAGACTTTTCAATAGAAACGTCAACAAAGAGGCGTGCGATGGCACCATTCTGCTCAGGCCTAATTAGGGCAGGCTTGAAAGCGACCATGAAATACCCGGCAAAAATTACAGTGCTGGGCATGGATGGTACCATTGCACTGAATACAATTGAAGACGCAAAAGAGTTCTGCAGAGAAAATAATATAGAAGTGTAAAGTAAGTGTTTAAGAGTAATTAACTGTTTATGGAAAGAGAGATAGCAATGGAGGTATTGTTAGATGCTATCGAGAGGGGGGGCAGGGGGGAGTGGTATTTTATTTTATTTTTTTTTCTTCTTCTTTTCCCAGAAAGTATAATAAACAAGAGATTAAATGAATAGCTCATTAAAATTAATTTCCTGGAATGTGGGCGGGATAACGTCCCCTATCAAGCGTAAAAATGTTCTTAAGGAAATTAGGAAGCATAAGCCAGATATTATATTCCTTCAAGAACTACACCTTAAAAAAGCAGAGATAGGAAAGTTGAAAACAAATTGGATAGCCGAAATAATTGCAACACCATGTGAGAAACGAAAGAGAGGAGTAGCGTTAATGCTTGGAAGGGAACTATCATATACGATAATTAAACAGGAACTAGACCCAGGAGGGAGATACATACTGTTACAGCTAAAAATAGATGACAAGATATGGACGTTATGTAATATATATGCGCCAAATACTTGGGATCCCAAGTTCTGGGATAAATTGAAAAAGGTTCTATCTCCATATATTGGGCAGAACCTGATCATTGCAGGGGACTTTAATAATATTTTTTGCCCGGACCTAGACAAATATAAAATTCGTCGGAGAGCGGCTAATTACAGGGAAGCTAAGCATTTGCAGAGCTTCACCGGTATATTAAAACTTTGGGATGTATGGCGAATTCAACATCCTGACACTCGTGAATTTACCTGCGAATCGGGCGCCCACAAAAATTTTTCCCGAATAGATATGTTCCTAGTAGATGAGCAGATCATGAAACATAAAATGGAATCACAGATCTCGGAAATAGTTATTTCGGATCATGCGATTATTGATATAAGGATCATGTTGAGTGTCCCCTCCAAAAAAACAGCTAGTACCTTTCGTTTTCCTCATTATATGATCAACAATGCACAATTTGAAAATTGGTTAAAGCAAAAATGGAGGGAATACTACATACAAAATCGGGAGTATGAAAATAAAATAGAGGTGCTATGGGAGGCGGGTAAAGCAGTCATCCATGGAGAGGTGAAAGCATATATGATTAAAAGAAATAGGAAAAATAAAGCGAGAGAAAACCAGCTGTCTAATCAACTTAGAAATAATTACGCTAATTATCTTAGATCACCCAATTAGGACACTTGGGACAAGTATAAAGAAGCAAGAGTGGAAAGGGAATGTTTTCTAAAAAAGATTGGAGCACAGGAAGAGCTAAAAAACAGAGCTAAATTCCAGGGTTTCCAGGGTATATCCGCCAAACATCTGGCCAGGTTGGTCAAATTCAGGAAGAAATCAAACCAAATCCTTGCTATTAGATCAGGAGAGAAAATATCCACCGATACAGATGAAATCAGAAAAATATTCTATGATTATTATTGCAGACTTTACGCTAAGGAGGAGGTGAACGAGACGCAGAAAGAGCAATTCTGGCTGGGGTTGGACATCCCGCAGATTTCACAGGAAGCATTACAGATTATTAATGCTCCTATAACTGAATCGGAAATATTAGCCGTCATAAAAAGGTCTAAATCTGGTAAAGCTCCAGGGCCAGATGGCCTATCGGCAGAATTTTACAAAATAACGGCAGCAGAGATATCTCCTACTCTATCTAGACTATTTAATCATTATTATCTTCAGAAAGACATGAAATCAAGCTATTTCTCCGATTCGGTAGTTACTCTAATCCATAAAAAAGCGAAGGATCCAACCAATGTCGCATCATACCGTCCGATCTCACTCCTAAACCAGGATTATAAAATCTTAATGTCCCTCATTGCAGACAGGTTGAAAAAATCAATTATTGATATCATACACCCGGATCAGGCAGGTTTTATCCCAGGAAGGAACTCAGTTCAAAACATGCGTAGAGTACTCACCACTGTGGACTACCTTCATCAGATCGGCCAGGATGCCGGGAAAAAATACCAGGGGAAAGATATAGCATTTGTCACTGTTGACGCTGAAAAGGCTTTTGACTCAATTATCTGGGACCATCTAATAAACGCAATGAGAAAGTTTGGTTTTTTGGGTGCCCTGGTCGATCTGATTGGGTTAGTATATAACAAACCTAGATCCCAATTGCTTATTAACGGTGAACTATCACAAAACATCATTCTGGGTAGAGGGACACGTCAGGGCTGCCCCTTATCACCACTACTCTTCGATATCGCACTAGAACCACTAGCTATATATCTCAGAAAGCACCTCTCACCGGTCTTAATAGGGAAGCAGAAAGTATCTATATCATTATATGCTGATGATTTACTAATATTTCTACAAGATACGTGACAGAGCATACCCCGTTTTATGGAAATAATAAGAGTATTCAGTTCATTTTCTGGATACAAAATCAATATTAACAAATCAGAAATTCTATGGATTATAAAAGATAAGAATAGTTATTCAGATAAGTTTAAAGAAGTGCACAGCATTAACTATTTAGGAATTAAGATCAGTAAGAACCCTGCACATTGGTATCAGCTTAATTTTAAAGAGTTATTGCAAAATTTATACCATGACCTAGCAAAATGAAACTTATATTATTTATCCATTTCAGCTCGCATAAATGTTATAAAATCTATCATTTTCCCAAAATTCTTGTTTTTGTTACAGAATTTACCTTTACTATTGCAGAAAAAGGACATTGACAGTTACAACAAGGCATGTGCTTTTTTTATCTGGGGGAAAAGGACGTCACGCATTGCATTTAGCAAGTTGGCGCAGGAGAAGCTGTTTGGGGTTTTTGCATGTCCTGATATAAAGTATTATAATATAGTTTCATTGGTTAAATTTGGGATAGATTGGCTTAGTAGAACAGATTACGTTACCTATTATGATCAGGAGATGGAATTAATCAAACCATTCAATCTGCAGGCTATTCTGCATTATCCACACAAACAATTACCAAGTAATATCAGTAGACTAACTACTATTGCAAATATTGTGTTTGCGTGGCAGAAATATTGCAAAATATTGGGTATAGAATTCCAGATCTCCAACCAGCTCCCGATATGCGGCAACCCAGCTTTCTTACCAGGGTATAGCAATGAATTATTCAATGTTTGGAAAAGCAAAGGGCTGATATACGTATCACAATTGAAAGAATTATTATCAGGGTCAATTAGATCATTTACAGATCTGGCAAGTGAGTACAATCTGCCATTTAAACATTTTTATGCATATTTGCAGGCTCGCCATTTTATAAATGATTATGAAAAAAGGTTTGGTGAGAATTGGACTCAGACAAACATAGAGTCAGGCATTATATTATATAAAGCGGGCATCCGATCAATATCAACCTGGTATCAGTACATCATGGTTCAAGAAGGAGAACGGCACATTAATCAGATCAAACAAAAATTTGTAAATTACTTTCCACAACTGCAAGATAAAGACGTAACAGATAGTTTAAGGAGAACACTAGAAGCAACAGATAGAATTAATCTAAGAGAGTCTCAATATAAGGTAATTAACAATTTCTATCTAACCCCAGCCAGAATTGCTAAATGGTCTCAACTCCAGACGGTTTGTCCTAAATGCCACAGAGTAAACGCGGATCTCCTGTACTATTTTTGGAGCTGTCCAAAGATCATGCAATATTGGAGTAAAATCCAATATTGGATAAATAGAAATGTAAGTGACACGATAGAATTAGCTGCAAAGCATGTTTTCTTTTTGTACCCAACACATAACATTGGAGCCAGATTATTTATAAATACAGCGATCTTGATCGCAAGAAATGTAATATGTAAAATGTGGAAGCACAAAAACTCTCCGCCCTTAACTGAATTTGTGAATCACATGAGAGGTCAGATTATGATAGAGACCACAGGATTGGATAAGGGGGCAGAGAATCAGGTTGTAACATTTTTTAAGAAGTGGAAAAAGTATATCTTTGGATCACCTAGTACAGTGCAATATCACATATTATCCACATTTCAAGACTCTATACCCTTCCTAGAATTAATTTTAGATGGCTCATTACCTCCAAACTGGGTACGTTGATAACAAGGTATGAATAAATATACTTGCAATATTAGAAGGAATTTATTGGTAGATTTACAATGAAAGGAAGTATAAGACGGGCCAAATTTTTTTTATTTTTTTTTATATATTTCAATTTTATTTTTTTTTCTCACTCCTCCCCCTTGCCCCCCCCCCATGGCATTGTTTTTAATATGTTGGTGATTTCTCTTGGGTGATTCCTGTGTTCGTGCTAGTATACAACGGGAGGGCTATTGTTAGCATCCTTGTGGGAAAAGAATATAAATTAGAAATGGACCTCATCGCCGAACTTCCAACTTCTCAAAACCAAAACACCATCCTCGTGGTTATTGATCTGTTAACTAAAATGGCACATTTCATTCCTTTTCATAAACTCCCCACATCGTCTGAAACTGCACAACTGTTCCTAAAACATATAGTGAGACTTCATCGAATTCATCAAATACTTACTTCAGACCGAGGTACCCAGTTCACATCACACTTCTGGAGAAAACTATGTGAACTTCTTCAAATAGATTACAGATTTTCTACCTCATTTCACCCGGAAACAAATGGACAGGAAGAGAGATTAAACCAGTGGCTAGAGAAATACCTGCGTTGCTATTGTTCTCACCAACAAGGTGATTGGGCACGATACTTACCTATGTCTAAATATGCCTTCAACAACTCTGTGAACTCGTCAACTAAAATGATACAATTTTTTGCAAATTATGGAAATCATCCAGCATTCCTATTTACATCACCTGGAGTTTTGCTTCTCAACAGGTAGACGAGATGACTAACTCATTATTGGAGACCTTCAAAAATCTCCGCCAGAACATTTGAGAAACACAGACACCTCAGAAACAGTATTTTGATCTACGAAGGCGACCACCGCTGTTATATTCTGTTGGAGATCTGGTGTGGTTGTCCACTAAAAACTTAAGGCTTCAAATAAAGACATTTTTTTACTTTATTCATTGGTCCGTACACTATTAAGCAGATTGTCAACTCCAATGCCTTCACCTTTCAAATTGCCTGCCACTCTCAGAATACAGACAAAAAGGGTACAGGCGCACCAGTGACTCACATTATCAATTTATTATCATTAAGTTACACACATATACAAATTATTGCACTTACTAGAAGTAAGCAAAACATAAGCCTTAATAAAAATCCTTTTGGATAGTTCCTTATACGCTCCCAAGGCTGCCGGTTCTCCATCACGGTGACTCGCCCTGGAGAACCTGCAGCCTTGGGAATGTATAAGGAACTATCCAAAAGGATTTTTATTAAGGCTCAATTTTTGCTTACTTCTAAAAAGTGCAATAGAAATAGTAAGTGCAATACTTTGTGTATGTGTGTAACTTAATGATAATAAATTGATACTGTGAGTCGCTGGTGCACCTGTCCGCTTTTTGTCTATCTTTATAGCTATTGTTTCCAGAGGTCTGACAGGCTACAGAAGTCCATGAGAAAGGCGGCACCAGACTCTGAGACTTAATTTGAAAGGAACTGTTGCACACAGGAGTGTGTTGAATCACACAGAAAACTTAAATTTTTAAGAAGATAAAAGTATGTGCTAAGGCTGTTATAACCTTTTAAGTTCATTCTGGACATTCTAGAAGAGTGCAGGAGTATATATTGTTTTTAGTGTTTTTAGTGTGTTTATTGCTTTTAGTATGTAAATTGTATAGCACAATTTGTGTTACAACAGTCAGACATATGTAAATAGGTTCTGCCAAGTTTATATTACTGTGAATAGGTTCTTACCTGACACTCCACCTAGTGGAGTGCTGCTATTTGTTAAAGGTTTTTTACACTCTCAGAATACATCCCACATTCAACGTCTCATTATTGAAACCAGATCCGCAGGTTCTGTTTTGCCCCCTGTTCCTTGCATTCTTGACTTGTTGAATATGAAGGGCAGACCCTATTGGATTTGAGGTTCTTCAGAGGTCTGCTGGAAGGGATTCTCCCCAAAGAAGGATACTTGGGAACCATCATCTAATCTTAGGGCTCCGAGATTGGTTTCCCTCTTTCAACATCATTTTCCGGACCGACCCCATCATCGAGCTGTGGATGAGCTTGCTTGAAGGGGGGGGGGGGGTGATGTCAGGATCATTTGCTCCTTAACCCTTCCCACTTCACCTATATATTCTGGACACTTCCTCTTACAGGTGCTTAATAATTTTTAATAGTAGTGTGTATATACAGGGAGTGCAGAATTATTAGGCAAGTTGTATTTTTGAGGATTAATTTTATTATTGAACAACAACCATGTTCTCAATGAACCCAAAAAACTCATTAATATCAAAGCTGAATATTTTTGGAAGTAGTTTTTAGTTTGTTTTTAGTTTTAGCTATTTTAGGGGGATATCTGTGTGTGCAGGTGACTATTACTGTGCATAATTATTAGGCAACTTAACAAAAAACAAATATATACCCATTTCAATTATTTATTTTTACCAGTGAAACCAATATAACATCTCAACATTCACAAATATACATTTCTGACATTCAAAAACAAAACAAAAACAAATCAGTGACCAATATAGCCACCTTTCTTTGCAAGGACACTCAAAAGCCTGCCATCCATGGATTCTGTCAGTGTTTTGATCTGTTCACCATCAACATTGCGTGCAGCAGCAACCACAGCCTCCCAGACACTGTTCAGAGAGGTGTACTGTTTTCCCTCCTTGTAAATCTCACATTTGATGATGGACCACAGGTTCTCAATGGGGTTCAGATCAGGTGAACAAGGAGGCCATGTCATTAGATTTTCTTCTTTTATACCCTTTCTTGCCAGCCACGCTGTGGAGTACTTGGACGCGTGTGATGGAGCATTGTCCTGCATGAAAATCATGTTTTTCTTGAAGGATGCAGACTTCTTCCTGTACCACTGCTTGAAGAAGGTGTCTTCCAGAAACTGGCAGTAGGACTGGGAGTTGAGCTTGACTCCATCCTCAACCCGAAAAGGCCCCACAAGCTCATCTTTGATGATACCAGCCCAAACCAGTACTCCACCTCCACCTTGCTGGCGTCTGAGTCGGACTGGAGCTCTCTGCCCTTTACCAATCCAGCCACGGGCCCATCCATCTGGCCCATCAAGACTCACTCTCATTTCATCAGTCCATAAAACCTTAGAAAAATCAGTCTTGAGATATTTCTTGGCCCAGTCTTGACGTTTCAGCTTGTGTGTCTTGTTCAGTGGTGGTCGTCTTTCAGCCTTTCTTACCTTGGCCATGTCTCTGAGTATTGCACACCTTGTGCTTTTGGGCACTCCAGTGATGTTGCAGCTCTGAAATATGGCCAAACTGGTGGCAAGTGGCATCTTGGCAGCTGCACGCTTGACTTTTCTCAGTTCATGGGCAGTTATTTTGCGCCTTGGTTTTTCCACACGCTTCTTGCGACCCTGTTGACTATTTTGAATGAAACGCTTGATTGTTCGATGATCACGCTTCAGAAGCTTTGCAATTTTAAGAGTGCTGCATCCCTCTGCAAGATATCTCACTATTTTTGTCTTTTCTGAACCTGTCAAGTCCTTCTTTTGACCCATTTTGCCAAAGGAAAGGAAGTTGCCTAATAATTATGCACACCTGATATAGGGTGTTGATGTCATTAGACCACACCCCTTCTCATTACAGAGATGCACATCACCTAATATGCTTAATTGGTAGTAGGCTTTCGAGCCTATACAGCTTGGAGTAAGACAACATGCATAAAGAGGATGATGTGGTCAAAATACTAATTTGCCTAATAATTCTGCACTCCCTGTACTTGCAGCTACTCTGAGCTCTCTCTGACCCTGGAATTTTTCCTGCTTCAAGAAGCTTTTCCTAGTTCTGGATATTCAAATTCTCTAATAAGCCTGCCTGCTTTTCCAGCACTGTAGATCGCTGCTGCTGCAGCTTCCAACTAGATCTACTTCCTATTCATTTTAGGCTATCTTCAACTCAGACTCCGTTTACCTGTGTATTTTGCCATCCCAGTCTGACAGCACATCTGCTCTCCGTTTGTTTCAAGTTGTCTCTTGGAATTAATATACAGGTAGCCCTCAGTTTACGCCGGGGTTAGGTTCCAGAAGAATTGGTTGTAAATCGAAACCGTTGTAAATTGAAACCCAGTTTATAATGTAAGTCAATGGGAAGTGAGGGAGATAGGTTCCAGGCCCCTCTCAAAATTGTCATAAGTAACACCTAATACATTATTTTTAAAGCTTTGAAATGAAGACTTTAAATGCTAAACAGCATTATAAACCTAATAAAATAATCACACAACACAGACTTCACTTGCATTTTTCTGCAAACAGTTCTTTCTATGCATTCCAATCTGGACTAATTTATAGACAGGAAGATCTTATTCCTTTGAAATCTGCTCGATAGCTCAGGTCTGGTTAAACTGATTAATTTCAGCTTGCTTGGCTTTGCTGCAACACAAGCGGACAGCTCCACCTACTGGCTATTTTATCAGTGACGCATCAGTGTGTTTCCATTCACGGAGGAAGGTTCCAAACAGATCACTCTGTTACAGAGCTAGGTGAAACAGTGTATCTATAAGTTTTAAGGAACTGTTGCTAATACCAGCTTCTGTGTTAAGGAGTGCAGGTAGCTAATTTGTTTTCCTGCTTCCATTATCTAATCACTGAAGACTTTCTCTTTCTACTTCAAAATAGTAGAATCACGGTCTGTGTGAAACAGCTCAAATATTTTTCTCTATGTCATCTAAATCCAATAAAACATTTTGGGTATATAAAACAAGCTAAATACATGTATTGCATTTCTTCAGAGAATAACTCACAGCTACTCTATAAAATTTTAAATGATACCTTAAACATGTAATATGATAATACACTAAGGAAAGATTGCAATGGGAAATTCCTACAAAAAATTCCAGTTCTCATACCTTTTTCCATTATAAGACTCACATATACCCCCTCTTCGTCCAAATATTGGGGGTGGTATAGAAACACAGGGGAAACCTTTTGTGTTCTAGAATGGTGAAGGGTCTGGCTTATTCTGAGATATTGAAGCATTTTCTTTCAACTATAAAGGTGCAAACCTACTCTCTATAATCAGTGGGCCATACAATAGGGTAAAATACTGCAAGGTTTATAGTTACACTTATCTGGGAGGCTACTTTGTTTATGTGCATAAACTACAGTGTGTGCTAATACAAATAAGGCATTCTTTTCAGTGGATAAAGCTATATGACTTCTTATAACTAATATGATCAATAAAAATACCACAATTACAAGAGAATACAAAACAAGCAATATAATTAATTAAGTTAAAACAATACTCCCCTAGTTTAGTAGGGGGTGACTCTGTAGTATCATAACAGAAACACAACTCCAATGGTGAAGGCACAGTCAAGAGAAGGATAGTCTTTATGTTCTGGAGAGACACACATCATAGGAAGCAGTCATAAGTTACCCTGAGTCCTCTCCTGGGGCTGGTACCAGCTTTCAATGCAAACAGGCCAATTTAACATGCTCTGAATGCAGCAGTTTCCGTGCGAGCTGTTGGGCTCGCCAGAAACATAAGGCAAGGAGCAGTGGTCTTAGGACCGCTGCTCCTTAACTTATCCGCCACCTCTGAGACGGCGGACAGCAATCATCCCGATCAGATATGAATGGGATGATTGACACCCCCTGCTAGCGGCCAACTGGACGCGAATCTGCAGGGGGCAGCATTGCACAAGCATTTCACTAGAAAGGTTTGTGCAGTGTTAAATGCCGACAGTGTTTGCTGTCAGCATTTAGTGATGACGGGTAGATATTATCCGCTATAGCGAATCATGTCCGACCGCATCATAATAAATTGGCCCCACAGAATGGATCCAACAGATGTTTCAGCAACTAAGTCTTTTTCTTTTTGCTTCACCTAGGCACCAGGTATTTCTTTGTTTAAAAGTTTTACTTGCATTCAATCTTCAATCTTTGGAGAGTGCATTATGTAGTTTTTATCCGTTAACTAAGTATGGAAAACTCAAAAAATCATTGGTTAGTGTTTATTTTTTTTTATGGATACAGCTCCATGATCTCATCCTGCAAATACAAATATTTTGTTAATAACTTGTCTGATCATTTTGGGTTAATTTTCTTACTTAAAAAACAATCGCCCAAATCCCATAAATAAAGATACTCGTTAAGATACTCCCGCCTTCGCTCGCGTGGAACACACTGTGTGTCATGCAAACACAATATGACAGCAAGATAAAATACAATCCATGCACTCCTAAAAGAAGTAGTATCCTTCAAATCAGGCAAAATCATATATATCTCAATATCTATTCAACAAATACAGCCCCCTTCCACACATATTCCCTAAAAATAAAAACATTATCTTAGAAAACACTTAAAAACAACTGCCCACTATGGAAAACAAAACATTAACAGCCGGCACAAACTTTTAACAAACACAATCAACCTGAAAGCAATTACATATTACTACACTCATTGAAACACAACACTTGGAAGTACTACATTCTTGCAAAACACTACAAATAATTAAATTCCTATAACAATCTTTTTTGCTATGGTTTTGCCAATGTTAACGTGCATAATACTATGAGATCAAACTAATAACACTATTAGGCACACCAGCCATCCTGCAGGCTTGCTAAAAACGCACAGTCTTGCTGCTGGTGGCAAGAACAGACTATTGCAAAGTCACCCCCATAGAAAGACCAGTGGCGTACAGGGTACATCTCTGGTTGTTAATGGGTTAATCATATTTTTAAATTGAACTATTCTGTTATCTTCATTAGCAGTTGTGTTATGTTACGTTAGGGAGGTGCGGTTGATGAGTTTATGAAAACATGGAGGCTCTGAGCAAAACATTTTATGGAAACTCTAGACTAGAGGGCTTAGGACATGAGCTATACACAGCCACCTGTTATCTGGTCTTTTTCCAGAAAGCTGTATGTGTTCTATGATTCCTCTGGTACCTTTTTTGTGAAGCAGGTGGCATAGAAATGGGGATGAGGAACAAGTCAGGATAAGAGGCCAGATACTATGGAGTTAATTATGGCACAGTCACTGCTGAGTGTCTTACAAGATTATTCCAGTTCTACTTATTAGGAATGCAATAAAGTGTTTACATCATCATTATTAAAGGGACAGTATACACCAATTTTCATAAAACTGCACGTAATAGACACTACTATAAAGAAGGATATGCACATATGCTGTATCTAAAAATCCAGTATTAAACCTTTTAACAACTTATTTAGAAGCTCCCAGTCTAGCACTGTTGATGAGGTTTGGCTGGGACACCCAGAGAAAGGGACTGGGAACACAAGAAGAACAGAAAGTCCCCCCTTCCCTAAACATAAACAGGAGCCAGCAAAAGTCTGTAAACACATGTATACATATGAAACTGTGGGGCTTGGTTAGGAGTCTGAAAATCAGCACAATGTTATTAAAAAAATAAGCAAAACCTATACATTTTTACAAAAACACTACCAGATGGGCTATATAAATGGATCATCTACAAAACATTTATGCAAACAAAAATCTATTGTACAATGTCCCTTTAAGTCACTGCCTGTTGTGTTTATTCCTAAATCTAAGAACAAGTTGGGCAAAAGGTATGTGCATAAAATTTCTAGCACAGGTAGATGGATTTTGTGTTAGACTGGTTAAACCGTTTCTCGTATTTGATTACCTGGTCCTAGCCAGCTTTTAGTATATAAGGATGGGTTTTTCTTGTCAACATTTCAGTTTAGGCAATTGTAGCAGAGAATAGACTGGTCTTGATCTGGGAAGGATTGCTTCACATTCTTTTTATATAAGGGCTAAGACCAAGACACTATTAAAGGGTATGAAATCATTATATATTTGTCAATTCTTGTGTTCTGGGAAGACCAAAGTCCTAATAAGTAAGTATTAGCACTTAAAGGGATACTAAGGACACATTTTTTTTCTTTACTGACTCAGATAGAGCATGCGATTTTAAAGGGACACTGAACCCAAATTTTTTCTTTCGTGATTCAGATAGAGCATGCAATTTAAAGCAACGTTCTAATTTACTCCTATTATCAATTTGTCTTCGTTCTCTTGCTATCTTTATTTGAAAAAAGAAGGCATCTAAGCTTTTTTTTGGTTCAGGCCTCTGGACAGCACTTTATTTTTGGATGAATTTATCCACCAATCAGCAAGAACAACACAGGTTGTTCACCAAAAATGGGCCAGCATCTAAACTTACATTTTTGCAATTCAAATAAAGATACCAAGAGAATGAAGAAAATTTGATAATAGGAGTAAATTAGAAAGTTGCTTAAAATGTCATGCTCTATCTCAATTACAAAAGAAAAAATGTGGGTTCAGAGTCCCTTTAAGCAATTTTGTAAATTACTCCTATTAACAATTTTTCTTCGTTATCTTGCTATCTTTATTTTAAAAGCAGGAATGTAAAAGCTTAGGAGCCAGCCCATTTTAGGTTCAGCACTGTGGATAGCACTTGCTTATTGGTGGCTACATTTAGCCACCAATAAGCAAGCGTAATCCAGGTTCTGAACAAAAAATGGGCCGGCGCCTAAGCTTTACATTCTTGCTTTTAAATAAAGATATCAAGAGAGCAAAGAGAAATTGATAATAGGAGTAAATTAGAAAGTGGCTTAAAATTGCATGCTCTATCTGAATCATGAAAGAAAAAATGTGACTTTAGTATCCCTTTAACACAGCATAAAGCTTCCATCCTCTTCTATCCACTCTTCTTATTCTAGCTTCAATTTGATTTACGCATTTGACTTTAATTAGATACTTGCATATGCACTTGTTGCCCTAAGGGTTACTTTACCAGCCAAATTACCAACACTTAGGTTTCTCTCTATCTCTGGCTATAATTTGGTTGTTAGTTTTCAGGACATATGCTGGAGTTAGGTGCCATCATTGTTATAGGAGAGCACTGGGTGAACAAACCTCATATCACATTTTGCATGTTATTTAAGGGACAGTCAACCCAAAAATAGTTTTAGCTTATATCTATCAAGTTGCCATAGATTGTTTTTTTTAAAATATAGCCCAGTTTTTACAGATATTCCGTTTGCAAGTAAAATCACTTACTTTTGCCGCTGCTGCCATTTGAAAATGTACGTCTGGCTCCGCCCTTTTTTCATCATTCATGACATCATGATCTTCTTGTGATCCCTGTAATTTTTCTAACTTATTCGTAACCGGCTTTAGCGCATGCGCAATAAATCACTGAAATATACTGATATAACTGTATGTAAGACATCCTCCAAACTAAGATAGGGGTAGACATCCTATCTAATTTGAGAAGCATATCCAGGTATCAGATAATATGTCTAAATAATTCTCACGGACAATTTCAATGAATATAGCCCAGTAATAGTTCAGATGAACAAAAATTGTTTATATCTATCTCATTTACTGTTGCTGATTTAATATAATATTACACACATACACACACATAAATACAAATACATACATACACACACATACATATATACACATAAATACACACACACACACACACACACACACATACATACATACACATACACACATACATATATACACATAAATACACACACACACATACATACATACATACATACATACATACATACATACACATACACACACACACATACATATATACACATAAATACACACACACACACATACATACATACATACATACATACACACACACACATACATATATACACATAAATACACACACACACACACATACATACATACATACACACGCACACACACATACATATATACACATAAATACACACACACACACACACACACATAAATACACATACACACACACACACATACATATATACACATAAATACACGCACACACACATACATACATACATACATACACATACACACACACACATACATATATACACATAAATACACACACACACACATAAATACACATGCATAAATACACACACATACATATATACACATAAATACACACACACATACATACATACATACACATACACACACACACATACATATATATATATACACATAAATACACACACACACACACATAAATACACATACATAAATACATACACATACATACATACACAGGCATACACACACATAAATACACAAATATACACACACATACATATATACACATAAATACACACATACACATACATACACATTGATACACACACATACATATATACACATAAATACACACACACACACATAAATACACATACATAAATACACACACATACATATATACACATAAATACATACATACACATACATACATACACAGGCATACACACACATAAATACACAAATATACACACACAAATAAACACATCAGCAAGTGTTGCATAATTATTCAAAAGTTGGACGTTTCATATTCTGAATTTCTCAGCAATTTCTTTAAAACATTTTATATAGGTATATTTTAGCACTCAAAACAAATACTATGAGGCCAATTTAACAAAGTCTTGCGGACCTGATCCGACAGTGTGGATCAGGTCCGCAAGACATCGCTGAATGCGGAGGGCAATACGCTCTCCGTATTCAGCATTGCACCAGCAGCTCACAAGAGCTGCTGGTGCAATGCCGCCCCCTGCAGACTCGTGGCCAATGGGCCGCCAGCAGGGGGTGTCAATCAACCCGATCGTACTCGATCGGGTTGAATACCGGCGATTCCTGTCCGCCTGCTCAGAGCAGGCGGACAGGGTTATGGAGCAGCAGTCTTTGTGACTGCTGCTCTATAACTTGTGTTTCTGGCGAGTCTGAAGACTCGCCAGAAACACAGTCTGTCAAGCTCTGTTTGGAGCTTGATAGATAGGCCCCTATATGTGATCTGTTTAATATGGTAGTCGTTTTTTTTGCTGATTTTATTTAATATGTAATTTGAGAAATCATACAAATGTATATATTTATATGGCTTGTATATATTTTCGAATGTATATCACTTTATTAATGTAAAAAAACACAATTATTCTACACACATGTGGTATTTTGATATACGTGGTACTTGAAGTTTGTCGTTTAGACGTTAAATGCTATGTTGGCTGTTTAAATATTTCAAATATTTTTTTTCTGTCTATAAAAACTCTGAAATATGTTATACATAAGAATAAGCCCATAATGTGCTTGAGTTGTTAAACTAAATCATTTATTTTGTGGCACTGGGGGGACAAAACACCGCTATAGCTATAATAGGCTAAAAGACATGGGATTCTTATGATGAAAAAGAAGCATATACGGTATATGTGTGTGTATGTGTGTGTGTATGTGTGTGTGTGTGTATGTGTGTGTGTATGTGTGTGTGTATGTGTGTGTGTGTATGTGTGTATGTGTGTGTGTATGTGTGTGTGTGTATGTGTGTGTATGTATGTGTGTGTGTATGTGTGTGTGTGTGTGTGTGTGTGTGTGTGTGTATGTGTGTTTGTGTGTGTGTATGTGTGTGTGTATGTGTGTGTGTGTGTATGTGTGTGTGCATGTGTGTGTGTATGTGTGTGTGTGTGTATGTGTATGTGTGTGTGTGTATGTGTATGTGTATGTGTGTGTGTGTATGTGTGTGTGTATGTGTGTGTGTGTATGTGTGTGCGTGTGTATGTGTGTGTGTGTGTTTATGTCACTCAAACACACACATAGATACAGAAAAAAATGTGTTTTATGTGTGTGTTTATTAATGTTTTATCATGGATTTCTAAGCAGTAAGTGCACATTATTACAGCATTGCACCCTGTATATTGTTTAAAACAACTCAAGCACATTGTGGGCTTATACTTATGTATAAAGAAATTGCTGAGAAATTCAGAATATCCAGGAAACACTGCATGAAATATAATTGCAGTTACTTATAGGAAAAAAAGTGCAATATTTTATAAAGAAAATACAAATGAGTCTGATTTTAATTTGGGATTGAAGACAGCGGAGAACTCTTTATATTTATTGAACGCTTTAAAAATATTGTCAAGTGAAACGTCCAACTTTTGAATAATTATGCAACACTTGCTGATGTGTTTGTTTGTGTGTGTTTATTTGTGTATTTATGTGTGTGTATCAATGTGTATGTATGTGTGTGTGTATGCATGTGTATTTATGTGTGTGTATGTGTGTGTGTGTATTTATGTGTATATATGTATGTGTGTGTATTTAAGTATATATATTTATGTATGTATGTATTTGTGTGTGTATATTTGTGCATTTATGTGTGTGTATCAATGTGTATGTATGTATGTGTGTATGTATGTGTGTGTATTTATGTGTATATATGTATGTATGTGTGTGTGTGTATTTATGAGTGTATTTGTATGTGTGTGTGTTTATGTATGTGTGTGTGTATTTATGTATGTGTATTTATGTGTGTGTATGTGTGTAATATTATATTAAATCAGCAACAGTAAATGAGATAGATATAAACAATTTTAGTTCATCTGAACTATTACTGGGCTATATTCTCTGAAATTGTCTGTGAGAATTATTTAGACATATTATCTGATACCTGGATATGCTTCTCAAATTAGATAGGATGTCTACCCCTATCTTAGTTTGGAGGATGTCTAACATACAGTTATATCAGTCTATTTCAGTGATTTATTTTTAAATAACATGTTAAAGCTGTAGCTCAGCCTTGAGTCAAAGGTTACATAAACATGTATCATTTAAATTTCAGCATACGGTTAGAGCTATATGTCTTTTTTGGGTGTGCAAACAGCCAATTATTTTGTTGAATTTTATTATTAAATAATACATAAATATTGTATACTTTCTATATGTATTATGAACTTTTCAATAATTATTACTCATTGCTGGTATTTAAATACAAGTATAGGAAACAAATTAATATAAAAATCTGAATAACAGCTTTATCTATCAGTATCTCCAGTAACTCTAAATAGGAGCAGACCATTCTATCAGTAGGTTTATAAACAGATATTTGGCAAAATAAGCGAAAAAATAGGTTATTTGTTTAGTGAAATGGTAAGGTGCTCAATCACAGTCCCAGGGACTTGTTTCTAGTTAAACAAGCATGGCTATCAGCGAGTGTAAATGTCTAACAGTTGAGGGGAATGGCTGGCTAGCAGCAAATGGAAGCAAATAGGAATGCTCTAATATAGAAAATCTTTCCTACCAAGTTTACAGTTATTTTGACGATCCTCTAACATGGTTCTTGGGGACACCTGTGTTATACTGCTTTAAACAGTGCTACCAAATAAGTAGAACAATGTGGAAGAGACTTATCATACACTTTGCAATATAATCCAATGTGGGAACTGATAACTGCTGGGAACTGCTGCCGGAGGGGAGCACAGGACACTGATACACTGCAACTATGAGTCAGCGTTTTTGTTCCTGTGTGAAAAAGTTCCCCAACAGTACAATAGGCGCATTGCGCATGCGCTAAAGCCAGTTACAAATAAGTTAGAAAGATTACAAGGAT
Source organism: Bombina bombina (assembly GCF_027579735.1). NCBI lineage: Eukaryota > Metazoa > Chordata > Amphibia > Anura > Bombinatoridae > Bombina > Bombina bombina. The sequence goes on from NC_069501.1 coordinate 388,171,906, forward strand.
CACAAGAAGATTGATGTCTTGGATGACAAAAACTTTTTACTTGCAAACGGAATATCTGTAAAAAATAGGCTATATTTGTAAAAAACAATCTATGGCAACTTTATAGATATAAGTTAAAACTATTAAATTACAGACTGGCTTTATACTATAATATCCGGTGTACAGGTGGGTACTGGGTAGGTCTAGTATGATGGCCTTGTTAAAAAAAATTAAATATATTTCTGGGGAGAGAGTCATTGTTGAAAGGAGTTTCATAATTATACATGAAAAACAGTTTTTTTAAAAGAAAGTACCCTTATCTTAAGAATCTGATCCACTAATTGTATGTAGGCCGGAGCTGTTTCTGTGTAACTGAAGCTCATGCAATATGATATTTTTTCTAATGATAGTGTAAAGAGTTCCCGGTTATGTCAATCAAGATTGTAAAATAGGATATGCATAAAAGAATAAGAATATGTCTTGGTTTTTTTAAATTGATATTATATATATATATGTATTTAATATTTATTTTATTATTATTTTTGCTTAACCAATAATAAATCATTTATTTTGTGGCACTGGGGGGACAAAACACCGCCATAGCTATAATAGGCTAAAAGACATGGGCCTAGATTTAGAGTTTGGCGGTAGCCGTGAAAACCAGCGTTAGAGGCTCCTAACGCGGGTTTCTTACGGACTCCGGTATTTAGAGTTTATTTACCGACACTCAAAAATCACCTAACGCTCACATTTCTACCGACACCTCAGATCCAGTAGTAAACATATACCGACAAAATAAACAGCCACGAATCACAAAACAAATATTACACAAACTACACTTACACTCATACAAACACTACACTATTTTTATTTTTATCATTTTATCATTTTTCATCCAAATACAAAGGATCAAAGTTGCGAGATCTCGGGTGTTAGAAAAAAAAAACTACACAAATCCATTTTCCCATTGACTTACATTGACACACGGGAAAAGACCCTCATATACCTACATCTAACTAATAAAATTATCACAAACATACACTCATCGATGCATACAAACAATATACACCACATTACATTCCAAAAAAATTGATTTATTACATAAAGAACACGATTTAGTTACTTTTTCACAAAAGCTCATGACGTCACTCACTTTACGAGGAAAACCAGTCTTAGAAAAAAAAAAAAAAATTTTTTTAGAGCCTCCATTGACTTCTATTGGGAAGACGTGCTCGTGCACGCGAAACCCACATTTCCATAACGCACGCAAATTGCGTAGACAGAAAAACTCCAAATACCAGCGCTAGAAAATACATGATTTCATGCGTTAGACACAGCTCGGATAAATAGATCAACAAATGACTATTTCCCTATGGTGGATTTATGGATTTTACAGTTTGAATATTCACAACACCATTAAATTGTTTCACACCTTTAGATTACATCAACTACAAATCAACATCACTAGTAACACATTATTATTTAAATAAAATTACATTTCAACGGACAAAAAAATTCTTTAAAATATTCTGGATTCACAAACAGTACACAATGGGAAACACCTCTCATTTACCTTTATTATTGCATTTCAGTTATTCAACTCATATGCTTGCAGCAACTGCATATCTACATAGGCTTAACACATGATCACTCATGGATGCACATATATTACTTTTAACATTCACTCATACATGTGCATTCAAATGATGGGGGAAAAACACATTACATTCTCTAGAGGAATCACAAAACACAACATATGGATTTTACTGTAATTTTAACATCATGATTCACTCACAATAAACCATTAGGAATTACGTACAACAAGAACATCATTACACCAGATTACACATGTCACTTTATGGGAAGGAACAACAATGCCACACCGCTATATAGAAGTCAGCATATGTGGGACACAATCACAATATATACGTAGATGTACATAACACGCATCACCCATCACGCAACCACAAAGCACACATTTAGATTTTATTCAGCACACAATAACAATGTAGCACAATACAACAACACAATGAGGATTTCAGAACTACATAGGCAGGTTAATAAGATCATGACGTCATTAGAACATTCAACCATACACATCACAGATTCACCACTGTACCGCCCCTTTAGGAACTTTAACACTCAATACTACAATACCACATATACGTAAACAACACTTTGGAACAGCATTATTAGGGAGATTTGAATGGGACAATTAAGAAATATTGTCAGATCGCAAATCACTTTATATACAATACTACAGATGGCATCCGGAAGTGCTTCAGTATTAGTGCCATTTTTATGGGACGCATACAATATTGACAGCTCGGCAATCACTTATATATACAATACTACAGATGACAGCCGGAAGTGCTTCAGTATTAGTGACATTTGAATGGGACGCATACAATATTGACAGCTCGGCAATCACTTATATATACAATACTACAGATGGCAGACGGGAAGTTCAGAATAATTCTTGCGATTTTAAAGGGACGCATACAATATTGACAGCTCGGCAATCACTTATATATATAATACTACAGATGGCAGACGGGAAGTTCTGAAGAATTCTTGCGATTTTAAAGGGACGCATACAATATTGACAGCTCGGCAATCACTTATATATATAATACTACAGATGGCAGACGGGAAGTTCTGAATAATTATTGCGATTTTAAAGGGACGCATACAATATTGACAGCTCGGCAATCACTTATATATATAATACTACAGATGGCAGACGGGAAGTTCTGAATAATTCTTGCGATTTTAAAGGGACGCATACAATATTGACAGCTCGGCAATCACTTATATATATAATACTACAGATGGCAGACGGGAAGTTCTGAATAATTCTTGCGATTTTAAAGGGACGCATACAATATTGACAGCTCGGCAATCACTTATATATATAATACTACAGATGGCAGACGGGAAGTTCTGAAGAATTCTTGCGATTTTAAAGGGACGCATACAATATTGACAGCTCGGCAATCACTTATATATATAATACTACAGATGGCAGACGGGAAGTTCTGAATAATTCTTGCGATTTTAAAGGGACGCATACAATATTGACAGCTCGGCAATCACTTATATATATAATACTACAGATGGCAGACGGGAAGTTCTGAATAATTCTTGCGATTTTAAAGGGACGCATACAATATTGACAGCTCGGCAATCACTTATATATATAATACTACAGATGGCAGACGGGAAGTTCTGAATAATTCTTGCGATTTTAAAGGGACGCATACAATATTGACAGCTCGGCAATCACTTATATATATAATACTACAGATGGCAGACGGGAAGTTCTGAATAATTATTGCGATTTTAAAGGGATGCATACAATATTGACAGCTCGGAAATCACTTATATATACAATACTACAGATGACAGATGTTACTTTATCGTTTACAAACAATATTGCAGCAACATTGATCGATCACATTCGATGCACATTATACACAACTATGCACTTTCATTCATGTTAGCCTGGACGTGTGCTTGTTACTATAACATCGCGTTTAAGAAATATCGATTACGCATATGAACATGCACTGTATGTGTGATATTTGACACTTTCACATTGAGATTCATTGGGGGAAAACAACATTTCAGCAAACAACAAATAAACGCCCACTGTGAAAGCATTCGCGCCGCTCACATACAAACAAGTGAATACAATTAGCAATCATTACAAACTCACTACCATTGGACTAATTGTACTATAAATCCCCCAAACAACATGGCCTAAGCATCACTTGTGATCCACATCAGATCAAGTGCTTACCTTGTTACGCTGTTTTGAAAGATGGATGACGATGACATGGTAGACGCTGCTGGTGCTGCTATTGGCGAACTAGCTGTTGGTCGAATCAGGCAGCCTCGGCGGCTCAGACTGAGACAAAGGGGTCATCTGGTTCGAGGTCCTCGTGTCTACAGGGTGAGACCCACCTTGGAAAACATGAGCGACTTTGAGGTTTATGATAAGTATCGGCTCGATCGCGAACAGCTCATTGGCCTTTACGATCTTCTTAAACCTCATTTGGAGCCACGTATACAAATAAGGACTGCTGTTCCCCCCATGAGTAAGATGCTAAGCTGTCTATACGTCCTGGCCTCCGGGAGTTTTCAATCCGGAGAACTGTACATGCATGGCCTGGCTCAAGGTACATTCTCTGGGGTGTTTGATAACTTTCTGGACGCCATGGTACATATCAGTAAGCAATACATAGGATTCCCACAAAATGATGGTGATTGGAGGCGCCTGAAGCGGGAATTCTTTGATATTGCTGAATTGCCCAATGTCTTGGGAGCCATAGATTGTACCCACATTGCGCTGCGTGCTCCAATTGATGACTTGCCCTTCAGAAATCGCAAACATTTTCATAGCCTCAACGTGCAGTATGTTTGTGACGCACAGATGAGGATTATGGATGTCTATGCGAATTTTGGAGGTGCTTGTCATGATGCCCGCATCCTCTTTCAGTAGTCCCTGTGGAGACAGTTTGAGGAAAGACAAATGCCCCCTGGTTATCTCGTTGGTGAGTATTTGTGCACAACATGTTTAATTAGTTTGACAATTGCCACTGTATTTTAAAAATTTTAGCGTCATGTTCAGCTATAGGATGCAATTTAACCATTTGTTATTTTCCTACGCTAATGTCTAGTTTTCGTTCAATGCAGATATGTAGCATGTCTTAGCTGAAATGGGAAGATATTAGCTCTTGCAATTTAACCATGTCATTGTCTCTTTCCGCTAATGTCTAGTTTTCGTTCAATACAGATATGTAGCAGGTCTTACCTTAAATGCTCAGAGAATGCAATGTAACCATGTAGTTAGCATTTTACACAAGGTTTGGTTTAGGAGAAATACGCATATGTAGCATGTCTTAGCTGAAATGGGAAGATATTAGCTCTTGCAATTTAACCATGTCATTGTCTCTTTCCGCTAATGTCTAGTTTTCGTTCAATGCAGATATGTAGCAGGTCTTACCTTAAATGCTCAGAGAATGCAATGTAACCATGTAGTTAGCATTTTACACAAGGTTTGGTTTAGGAGAAATACGCATATGTAGCATGTCTTAGCTGAAATGGGAAGATATTAGCTCTTGCAATTTAACCATGTCATTGTCTCTTTCCGCTAATGTCTAGTTTTTGTTCAATGCAGATATGTAGCAGGTCTTACCTTAAATGCTCAGAGAATGCAATGTAACCATGTAGTTAGCATTTTACACAAGGTTTGGTTTAGGAGAAATACGCATATGTAGCATGTCTTAGCTGAAATGGGAAGATATTAGCTCTTGCAATTTAACCATGTCATTGTCTCTTTCCGCTAATGTCTAGTTTTCGTTCAATGCAGATATGTAGCAGGTCTTACCTTAAATGCTCAGAGAATGCAATGTAACCATGTAGTTAGCATTTTACACAAGGTTTGGTTTAGGAGAAATACGCATATGTAGCATGTCTTAGCTGAAATGGGAAGATACACAATAATATAGAACTAGATTTTTGTATTTTTATGACAAAAAATTAATGAATTATCGTGTACCAAAATTTTTTGTGAAATAAAAAAAATAATATAAGGATTCTGTTTGAATTATGTTCTGTTCATAATTTATAGGTGATTCTGGGTACATGAGCCGGCCTTGGCTCATTACCCCCTTGCGTAGCCCGACTGATGTGTCTGAGGAGCGCTACAATAGGGCTCATAAGAGAACCAGGGCGGTGGTTGAAAGGATGTTCGGGCTCCTGAAGATGAGATTCAGGTGCCTGGACCGTTCTGGAGGAGCACTCCAGTACAACCCAAAGAAGGTGGCTAAGATCGTTGTAGCCTGTAGCGTCCTGCATAATATTGCACAGCGGGCTGGGATGCTGCAGGCCGTCCCAGTGGACAGAGACCTCCTCAGAGATGAGGAGGATGATCCTGTTCTAGAGGGGGAATTCCAGGACGAGGGCCTCGATGTCAGAGCAGACGTCATCAACCGCCACTTTAGACGGTAAAGAATAGAAGTTAGACAGGAGTATTTTCAATAGATGTGAACTCTAGGGAAATGACAAGTAGAGAATTGTGCAAACATGTTAGATTGTTCATCAAATGATAAAAATGTCTTTCATTTATTAATATAGGTGATGCTCTGGGCATTGGGTCCTGTAGCGAGTCTTTGCCACCTGGTTTTTAAAGAGGACATCAGATGGTAAGTATAAATGTATGGACTGTTGCTGGCATGAATTGTACACAAATACATCATATGGCATACATTTTCAAAAATAGTATTTAGTTTACACATTACTTAAAATGTAAATACTCAGAAAGGGATCCTCTAGAATGACTATGGTTCAATGTCACACATTAGAGGTTTGTCCTGCTCAATATGACTCATCTTCACACTTGATAGAAAATAACACAAGTTGCTACACACGCTTAGTAAGCTAGTGACAGAAATTTATTATGAAATGGGGGGTGGGAGAGGGGTACAGAACTGATTCACACACTTGTAGTAATTTTATTTAAATTTCTTCTTCCATTAGGGAGCTGACTTAATCTAAAGACTGAAAGGGAAGAATTAGAAGCCTGACAGTGAAGATTGCCCAGACTGACAGTGGGAAAAAGCCAAGATTGAAATTGAAGTATACCAATGGGATCATGTCTGGCATTATCTTTCCAATCTGATGACCTTGAAAACCATACAAAGACATGTTCACATGGTAAGTGCCAACTATTTGATAGAATAAGGCTGTGGAGACATCCTATTGGAGACACTTAGATGATTTTCTAATTTTTAGATGGTATTTCCCAGTCCTCGATTTAATGAACTGATGAATAAGACACCTATTGAAGATCAACTGTTTAGCCCTGAATTGACTTTCAAAGACCATGCATTATCCAGGTTGGTGTACCAAGGCATGCTAGTGAAGACTGTTGAATATTAGTAGCTTACATACATTAGTCATATTTATGGATCACAATCAGACACTTAGCTGATTTTACTTTTTTAGATGGGATTTCCCAGTCCTCTATTTAATGAACTGATGAATAAGACACCTATTGAAGATCAACTGTTTAGCCCTGAATTGACTTTCAAAGACCATGCATTATCCAGGTTGGTGTACCAAGGCATGCTAGTGAAGACTGTTGAATATTAGTAGCTTACATACATTAGTCATATTTAGGGATCACAATCAGACACTTAGCTGATTTTACTTTTTTAGATGGGATTTCCCAGTCCTCTATTTAATGAAGTGATGAATAAGACACCTATTGAAGATCAACTGTTTAGCCCTGAATTGACTTTCAAAGACCATGCATTATCCAGGTTGGTGTACCAAGGCATGCTAGTGAAGACTGTTGAATATTAGTAGCTTACATACATTAGTCATATTTAGTTCTTTATTAGATATTTAGGGATCACAATCAGACACTTAGCTGATTTTACTTTTTTAGATGGTATTTCCCAGTCCTCTATTTAATGAACTGATGAATAAGACACCTATTGAATATCAACTGTTTAGCCCTGAATTGACTTTCAAAGACCATGCATTATCCAGGTTGGTGTACCAAGGCATGCTAGTGAAGACTGTTGAATATTAGTAGCTTACATACATTAGTCATATTTAGGGATCACAATCAGACACTTAGCTGATTTTACTTTTTTAGATGGGATTTCCCAGTCCTCTATTTAATGAACTGATGAATAAGACACCTATTGAAGATCAACTGTTTAGCCCTGAATTGACTTTCAAAGACCATGCATTATCCAGGTTGGTGTACCAAGGCATGCTAGTGAAGACTGTTGAATATTAGTAGCTTACATACATTAGTCATATTTAGTTCTTTATTAGATATTTAGGGATCACAATCAGACACTTAGCTGATTTTACTTTTTTAGATGGTATTTCCCAGTCCTCTATTTAATGAACTGATGAATAAGACACCTATTGAAGATCAACTGTTTAGCCCTGAATTGACTTTCAAAGACCATGCATTATCCAGGTTGGTGTACCAAGGCATGCTAGTGAAGACTGTTGAATATTAGTAGCTTACATACATTAGTCATATTTAGGGATCACAATCAGACACTTAGCTGATTTTACTTTTTTAGATGGGATTTCCCAGTCCTCTATTTAATGAACTGATGAATAAGACACCTATTGAAGATCAACTGTTTAGCCCTGAATTGACTTTCAAAGACCATGCATTATCCAGGTTGGTGTACCAAGGCATGCTAGTGAAGACTGTTGAATATTAGTAGCTTACATACATTAGTCATATTTAGTTCTTTATTAGATATTTAGGGATCACAATCAGAAAAAGGAATACATATTATAGTTGATATAGAGGTATTTGAATGGACATGAAATATTACATTTATGTTCAGCATACATATATTGTTGAAATGTGATATACATTATTATGCATAATTAGAAATTTGGATATTTAAATTTAATTTTGATTCAACAATATAATGGTGTTTGTTTTTTTTAAATTTTAAATCAATTTAATAAATACCTTTCAAAAATGTTGAACAAAGTTAGAGCATAGACACAAGATGATTGTAAATGTATTTTATGAATATTTGACAACGTGTGTATTAACTTTGTTCCATTTTTTTATTTGTCATTTCAGATTGGCATCTGATGACTTCCAGGAATATTTTAATTTTTTTAAAAATCTTTTTTTTTTTTTTTTTACATGTTTATAATAAACATTTTATTATTAAAAACATTCTTTTGAACAGATTATAATAAATATCAATATAATCTGTCAATAAAAAACAATTTGACTCCCATGACTGGTAGTTGGCTATTTGACAAGCACATGCATAAGATCAAATAATGCATTCATTTTAGAAAATCAACTGATTCCGAGAATATTACATTAAACTATCTCTTTTAACATTAATTGGGGAGTGAGATCCTTCGATGCTTTTCTTTTGAAAATCTTACGGCTAGATTTAGAGTTTTGTCGGTAACGACCCGAAAAACTAACGCCCGCGTTTTACTGGCCGCACCATAAAAATAACTCTGGTATCGAGAGTCCAAAAAAAGGCTGCGTTAGGCTCCAAAAAAGGAGCGTAGAGCATTTTTAACGCAGCTTCAACTCTCGATACCAGAGTTGCTTACGCAAGCGGCCAGCCTCAAAAACGTGCTCGTGCACGATTCTCCCATAGGAAACAATGGGGCTGTTTGAGCTGAAAAAAAACCTAACACCTGCAAAAAAGCAGCGTTAAGCTCCTAACGCGGCCCCATTGTTTCCTATGGGGGAACACTTCCTACGTCTGCACCTAACACCCTAACATGTACCCCGAGTCTAAACACCCTTACCCTTACACTTATTAACCCCTAATCTGCCGCCCCCGCTATCGCTGACCCCTGCATATTATTATTAACCCCTAATCTGCCGCTCCGTAAACCGCCGCTACTTACATTATAGCTATGTACCCCTAATCTGCTGCCCCTAACACCGCCGACCCCTATATTATATTTATTAACCCCTAATCTGCCGCCCACAACGTCGCCTAAACCTGCCTACACTTATTAACCCCTAATCTGCCGACCGCCAAGCGCCGCCACCTACGTTATCCTTATGTACCCCTAATCTGCTGCCCCTAACACCGACGACCCCTATATTATATTTATTAACCCCTTATCTGCCCCCCTCAACGTCGCCTACACCTGCCTACACTTATTAACCCCTAATCTGCCAAGCGGACCGCACCGCTACTATAATAAATGGATTAACCCCTAAACCTAAGTCTAACCCTAACACTAACACCCCCCTAAGTTAAATATAATTTAAATCTAACGAAATTAATTAACTCTTATTAAATAAATTATTCCTATTTAAAGCTAAATACTTACCTGTAAAATAAATCCTAATATAGCTACAATATAAATAATAATTACATTGCAGCTATTTTAGGATTAATATTTATTTTACAGGCAACTTTGTAATTATTTTAACCAGGTACAATAGCTATTAAATAGTTAAGAACTATTTAATAGTTACCTAGTTAAAATAATAACAAAATTACCTGTAAAATAAATCCTAACCTAAGTTACAATTAAACCTAACACTACACTATCATTAAATTAATTAAATAAAATACCTACAATTACCTACAATAAAACCTAACACTACACTATCAATAAATAAATTAAATACAATTCCTACAAATAACTACAATGAAATAAACTAACTAAAGTACAAAAAATAAAAAAGAACTAAGTTACAAAAAATAAAAAAATATTTACAAACATCAGAAAAATATTACAACAATTTTAAACTAATTACACCTACTCTAAGCCCCCTAATAAAATAACAAAGACCCCCAAAATAAAAAAATGCCCTACCCTATTCTAAATTAATAGAGTTAAAAGCTCTTTTACCTTACCAGCCCTGAACAGGGCCCTTTGCGGGGCATGCCCCAATAAAATCAGCTCTTTTGCCTGTAAAAAAAAACATACAATACCCCCCCCAACATTACAACCCACCACCCACATACCCCTAATCTAACCCAAACCCCCCTTAAATAAACCTAACACTAGCCCCTGAAGATCTTCCTACCTTTTCTTTACCATCCAGGTATCACCGATCCGTCCTGGCATCCGGTGCTGAAGAGGTCCAGAAGAGGCTCCAAAGTCTTCCTCCTATCCGGCAAGAAGAGGACATCCGGACCGGCAAACATCTTCTTCCAAGCGGCATCTTCAATCTTCTTCCATCCAGTGTGGAGCGGGTCCATCTTGAAGCAGGCGACGCGGATCCATCCTCTTCTCCCGACGACTAGACGACGAATGACGGTTCCTTTAAATGACGTCATCCAAGATGGCGTCCCTCGAATTCCGATTGGCTGATAGGATTCTATCAGCCAATCGGAATTAAGGTAGGAATATTCTGATTGGCTGATGGAATCAGCCAATCAGAATCAAGTTCAATCCGATTGGCTGATCCAATCAGCCAATCAGATTGAGCTCGCATTCTATTGGCTGATCGGAACAGCCAATAGAATGCGAGCTCAATCAAATCTTAGAATCTTATACAAAATGCATACATAACATATAGCTTAATGTCCCTCTAAGCTGAAGGCTCCAAAATACCTCCTTTAATAAATATATTTCAGTCAGTGTGTAAAACAATCTAGAAGTTAATCTAAATTTGCTTTACTCATATGTTATACTAATTTAGCAAAAGGAAGGTGCCTATGTTTCTGATATTTTAAGCATTATTGTGAAATGTTTCTTTAAAGGGACATGAAATCAAAATATACTTAAAGGGAGACAGTTAAAAATTTAATGATTTATACATTCTGAACGAGTATTCTATTTTAAGCAACTTTAAAAATTGTCTCGTATTATGAATGCTCCTTGTGATGTTGCTATCATTACTTTAAAAAAAAGGCATTAAAAAGATAATTTATTTGCTTCAGTACTCTGGACAGAACTTGCTTTTTTTGGTTGGATTAATTGATCCAACAATCGTCAAGGACAACCCATGTTTTTTTTAAAAAATGTCCGTCATCTAAAATATCATTATTGATTTGCAAAGAAAGATAACAAGATAACTGTTAACATTTGAGAATCGGATTAAATTATAAAGTTGATTAACATTTCATGCTCAATCTGAATCCCCAACGCTACATTTGTTTGGACAGTGTCCCTTTAAGAGATTTAAAACGTGTATTTACTTCTCTTCCTATCTTGACATACTTTGCTTGAAAAGCATATCGAGATAGGCTCAGTAGATGAAGATTGGTGGATGCACAGAGATGCCTTATGTGATTGGCTCAACCATGTGCATTTAAATTTCTTCTGTTGAGGATATCTAAATACTAAGATAAATTGATTTACATTTTAAAGTCTAAACAATCTTCTATCTCTACAGATCATTTGATAAAATTGTTTATTTGTAATGTCTATTTAAAAATAAAGACGCCATTGCACAATAACATATATGAGCACTTCAGACAAATACAAGCTCAAGGTTTATTTGCTAATAACAAACAAACCTGTAGTTTAACATTTATAAACAGATTATCCAAGTTACTGACATTCTAACCTGAATTTGAACATTAAGAAATATTGCGTGTGAAACGCATCTTGAAACACCAGATTAGCATCTTTAAACATTAGTCTAATGTCACGCAATAGCACACAATCAATGTGCATTATAAAGACATTTAATAGAGCAATGTCAATAATTCACAATAAGTCAACAAATTTATTTTATGAACAATAAAGACATACAATATTAAATGTGTATTTGTATTAAAGAAACAGACCGTTATTAAACCGAAAAATGTCTACAACATTTAATAATGTGACACTATTAGATTTTAAAGAGAATTTAATCATTAATATTTAACGGATCACGGATATTAAATCTGCGTCACACATATCTGCATGACAGGCCCATGAGTTACAAATATTTCTACATGAAAAATGAAGTAACAGCACCACCAAGCGGTATGTGTAAGGAAGTTACTAAGATATGAAACATTAAGGAACGGCCAATCCGAGTTCATCACACAAACACAACTTGAGTCAGGATGGTCTCACAGACATTCTAACAATATTTCAAACTTTTATCCAATCAGATGTACAGATAACTTGTCCCATGGTGCATCTCATGTTTACTTCACCATATAAAAGTCCATTACACGTTGCCATCTTTGTCAGTTCTCTAATGCCTGCAGGCAGTATATGTTATACACATATTTATTTTGGAAAACCCAGCAGGCATGTCAGTTCCCAGGTTCACCAAGGAGGAGAGCGCTGCACTGGTCCACGCCGTCAAGGACTTTTATCCCCAGCTGTTTGGGAACAAGAGGAGGTTGACAGATGCGCCTGTTAAGAAGGCCCTCTGGGAGTCTATCACCAATGCGGTTAGATTGGTGTGTGACGTCCAGAGGACCCAGGATCAGATCATGAGGAGATTCGGAGATATGAGGTTGCGGTTATCCAAAAAAGTCAACCTCATAAGGGACTGGGTACAAGCCCGTAAAAGAGGTGGCAAAAGAGAGGCCCCGCGGAAACTGTACCTACTCCCTTATGAGGTGACTTTATGCGAGCTCCTCAATCTCCGGGTCCCCAAAAGATTTAGATCCTCGCCATCCTCGGCCTCCTCTTCTTCCCTCCCAGCTGCGGGATCTGAAAGTCCTGACGCGGGGGCCAGGGCAGCTGCTTCTCAGTCCGGTGGCCTGGGAGGAGATAGAGAAGCTGAACAAGGTAATTATCCAACTTCATATTATATCTTAATATTTGGTATTTTTATCCAAAAATGTGTATATAGTCAGATACTAAACCTATACAGATCTCACAACATACACTACATATGATGTTTAGATATCTGATTTTAGATTAGTGACACATGAAATAGGAATGATGTGTCTTGCGCTCTACAGAATATGCGTCACAGAGCGAAAATGGAATTGCGCATCCACGTTAACATGGCTTTGCTGTAAGTGGCATTGCTTTATACATGTTGATCAAATGACGGATGCGTAATTCCGCTTGGAATCATTGCGCAATGATCGCGAAAATGGAATTGCGCATCCACGTTAACATGGCTTTGCTGTAAGTGGCATTGCTTTATACATGTTGGTCAAATGACGGATGCGTAATTCCGCTTGGAATCATTGCGCAATGATCGCGAAAATGGAATTGCGCATCCACGTTAACATGGCTTTGCTGTAAGTGGCATTGCTTTATACATGTTGGTCAAATGACGGATGCGTAATTCCGCTTGGAATCATTGCGCAATGATCGCGAAAATGGAATTGCGCATCCACGTTAACATGGCTTTGCTGTAAGTGGCATTGCTTTATACATGTTGGTCAAATGACGGATGCGTAATTCCGCTTGGAATCATTGCACAATGATTGCGAAAATGGAATTGCGCATCCACGTTAACATGGCTTTGCTGTAAGTGGCATTGCTTTATACATGTTGGTCAAAATTAAATGTGAATTATTATATTAGTGAAGAATACAGTATTCTTCTTTTCAATATTATAGATAATAAAAAAAGAATAATACAAATAAATTATAACATATGGCCATCAATTGATGATTATGAAATAACAACAAAAAATAATTAAAGATACATTAAACAACACAACTGATTGAAAATAAGAGTCCAGGATATATTTATCATGAATTTAATTGAGGAAACAATTAACTCATGGGACTACCAAAGGATTCCTAGTTTTAAATTGATTTGTTAATAATGTAAAGATTTGAAACATGGCATGATTTGTATTAATGATATGAAATCCTCATTTAATATATTACAGATATGGATGTTGCTGCTGGATCCTCAAGCCAGGGCTTGTCACAGTATGGTATGTCTCATTTTAATTGACATTTGTCTTAGAAACATGGACAGAACATTACATACTAAATCCACATTGTTCAAGATTTATATGTAATGTCCCTTTAATAGATGAAAATTAAATCATTCTTCGGATATACTTAAATAACATATTAGATTTGAATTGCATGCTCAATCCCATTCATTACATCAACATATGGAGTAGAGAATTCATTAACACCAACATTGTCAAATCAATATAATTTTATATTAAAGGGATACTGAGCTACAATTATTAATGTTGTCATTCAGATAGAGTATGCAATATTAATAAACATTTAAATATAATACTATCATCATATGTGAAATCTTCTATTGCTAAATGTATTTTAAAATCAAGAATGTACGTTTATCTGCATCTCAATTTTGGTTGACCAACCTGTGTTTTGATTGATGATTGGTGTATACCTTCAACAAACAATATTTATTGAATCCAATATTGCTTATCTGCCTTAAAGATTAAAACTTAGCAACATTCAAATTATAATAGGAGTCAATGTGAAATCATTTTGAACAGTTTGAACAGAGAAATCAATGATTTAAATTAATCATGTCAGTGTCCCTTTAATAAAAAATAGATTCATTCATCTTGACATTCTTTGGATTAAACAATATTGATATATAATTCACATATTCACTGTTGGAGTTACTTTATAGATATCAGCATACTCTAACAGCACCATGATTACATATTTGTACTAATCTATTTGGTTTTGGATTGTGATAAATATGTGTTGTGTCCTAAACAAGATTACTGTACATTGCACAAATAGCTCGATGTGCCACATGTGTTTG